>NC_046157.1:157359468-157583993 GCF_011064425.1 Rattus rattus
ACAGATTTCCCAAAGAAAGATGACCCAGGTCATGGTTCTTCATCAAATAGAAAATGTCAGCGAAATCAAAGAGAAAGCTTCCTGGGAAAGATGAGCAATGTTGAGAGACTAAATGGGACTCGTGATACAGCATAAATACAGCCGCTCAAGAGGAAAGCCTTAAACTCCAGCAAGTAGCAGAAGTCTACAGGCGAAGACCTCAGGCATGAAACCTGTTTGATAATTAAATGTTTATGCGGGATATCCTGGTGCTGTCATTCATAGTTGCCTTATTGATAAAAGTGGAATAATGCCCCCACAGAATGACGAATCAAGATTCATGATTCATAGCTAAGAAAAATAAAAGCCGCAGCCACATCCTCATAGTACCACACCCAAGATCCGGCACCCAGAAAACTCCCGCAGGCAGCCAGCCATCAGGCTCGCTTTGCCCTTTATATCCAGTAGTTTATTTGACTAATTGTCAAGTCAATTACTATCTGATTTCACATCACATGATTGTGAGCAGAGGCTTATCAGAGTGTACAGTACTAAATTGAATCCTCTCTGCATTCATTCTGCAAGTGTATGCTACTTCCCAGAGTGCTGGGCCGACAGCAATAATCCCATTGGAGAAAGAGAACGCAGTGTCAACAGAGGATTTGGGACAGGACTTTCAAAGTCAGCCCAGCAAAGGCATCCAAGGCCACTCACCCAATGAGACATGGCTATACTTAAATCATTGGCCTTGCATCCGAGAGCTGCATCACCTATGAGAGCACACAGCTTGTTGTTGTGGTAGTGGTGGTGATTGTGATTGTAGTTGTGGTTGTTGTGGTGGTTGTTGTGGTGGTGGTGGTGGTTGTAGTTGTTGTCATTGTTTCAGTTTTGCTCTGTTTTCAGTGTGAGCCGACTAGTTTAATTATGGCTGCCCAACAGGGCAGGGGCAAAGGGCTCTTAACAGAAGTATCGCAGTTGATCTATCGCTTCACCACAGAAGAAAATGTCTCCCACTCCCCCAGTAACCACTAACTGTCAATAGCTCCTTGGGAAGGGCTGGGAGTCTTATGAATCCCTCCCCATCTTATGCAAATCCTACAGGGCACAGATTTTTGAGAAAGGATGGATTGAAGGAAGTGGTACCAACCCAGGGATGCTCGCCACCAGGTACTCTTCTCTTCATTAATGAGGCACTGAAAGACGAGGTAACTTGTTGAAGGTCACTCAGCAGGTAAATGTCAGAGCCAAGACACAGCACCAAGAGCCCTGGGTCCAAATGCCAGGCTCTCAGCCACTGTGTGCAAGCATGAGCTCTCGGAAAGGAAACAGACACCCATCTTATCACCTCAGCCACCTTCTGGGTCTCTGAAATAAGACATCTCATTACCTAGAAGTAGCCCAGGTGCCTGAACACATGAACCAGGCCTGCAAGGTCAACTGAGCCAAACCAAACCAGTGAATGAGCAACGAGTCTTCTAGAACCTGCAGAGTAGGGTGTGAAAGTGATCTAACCCATACCAGGAAGTCCTGTCAGAAACACCGAAGACCATGGGCTGACCAGGAGCTGAATGACAGTAACTAGTCACCTCTATAACCTTAAAACAAGACTCTTTGTGGTTTAAACATCATGAGCTGGGTGCAGTGTTAAATGGCCAAACTCCGAAAGGGAAGAGTCAAGAGAATTGCCACAAGTTCAAGACCACTGTAGTCTACATAGCAAGTTCCAGACCACCCAGGCCTACCTAGCATAAGTACATTAGGCCATTGCTAAGTTCTTCCTATTTAAGACATGGGCCTCTGGTTCTCATCTGAGGAAAACCACACCATACCTTTCCAGAACTTAGCCACTGTAGATGCTGGATTATCTGAACTGGAGTAAAATCAAGTCTTAAATGCTCTTTTCTCTCTCTCTCAGGATTTCATTTTTAATTGAGGACAATGCAAAGTGGAAGATCTAAGCAATGGCATGCCTAGTTTGGTCTTAGAGGATCTGAAAATGGAAGTGCGATGGGGATCAGCCTGAAATAGAAAATGCAAGCTCTCTCCCAATCAAAACACTATTTTTTATGTTGAAAGCAAATATATTCAAATTACTCCAATTTTTCCCTCATGACTTGATGCAATCCCAACGCTGATAGTGGGACTCACTTCCTGAGGACAGGAACACACCACAGCCAGCATTTAGCCAAACCACATAGGTTGTGTTTGTAAAGGAAATGTCACGTGGTATGCTTGCACCCTTACCACAGAGACAACCTAAATGTGTGCAAAAATCAAACATCTGTTTTTTAAGGAGAGATTTTAATTTTTATATCTCGGTTTTATTGAAAATTTTAAACAGGCTTTCCAGTAAGACAAAACTCGCCCTTGGACTTTGCAAATCAGAAATTCTGTGTATTTGCACTTTATATTGCCATCTCTAGTCTTCTCCTATGCATCCAGCAGATTAGCTGGGATGCACCATTCACGGTGGAGAAGGATTAGAACTCCAAGAGGGAGCAGGCGAACCAGCAGACGCAGTTTTCAGTATTTTTCCTGGAGTTACAGGAAACACACAGGTGATTGTGCAGTAGGCTTTAGCAATACATGACAGTCAGCTTCCATTTGCTTCTGGCTGAACTTCCAAATGGATCCGTCCTGCATTCCATATACGCCACAAGTGGGAAAAGCAGGGGTTACTGATTTGCAACAAAACTTGGTCTACGTAGTTGCTTCAAAGTAAAAATGAGCACTTGCAGGTCCACAAAAGTTCTGGGACTCAATAAAGACGTTGCCACCTCAAATCTTTATATTCAAGGTGACTCTGCCACTGATGTTAGCAGGCATGCTACCAGGACAGTAACTGCTTCCTTATCCCCACTCACATTTCAGTTCCTGACTTGCGCTGGTTTTGCAATGATTCATAAACTCCTGCGTATTTATCACTTTATTCGACTGCAAAATTCTGGTTTCTTCCAAACAGAACAGGGGTTTCCCAGTATATGCTAATTTGACTGAATCCATGTTCAGAGGAAAAGTGCTAAAATAAATATAGTTTTTACTTAGGGGCACTTTGTGTATACCAGCTGTGATTTTCAGCTTGATAGAATCTAGAAATCGCTGGCAACATGGGCCTTTAGGTCTATCAGTGGGGAGTTATCTTGACTGTGTTCATTGAAGTTGGAAAATCTGCCCACTGTGGGTGGCACCATTCTTTAGGCTGGGACCCTGGACTGTATGAGTGGATAATCTAATCTAATCACCATGTGTGTCAAATGGATGCCTCACACTTTCATCCTGTCTCATCCATAGTGATCAGCCTTGATTACTTGATTGGATCTACTAAGAGGCAAATTGTGGGCAACCCTGGAAGAGTTTTTGAGTCAAGTTATTTGAAGTAGGAAGACAAACCCAAATGCTACTTCCAAAGATAAAAGGAGGTCCAAGGGAAAAGCTTCAGATAAAGGGATAAAGGATAAAAAGAGTCCAAGACTATATCAATTCAATACATTCCCTTTTATTTTACTTTCAATTTTCCATGTGTGCATATGGGAAAGGGTATGTGTACATGTGTGTGGGTGCCTGCAGAGATCATAAGAGGGCATCAGATCCCTTGGAATTAGTTACAGAGGTTGTAAGATGCCCTGTGTGGGTGCTGGGAAGCTAACTCCAGTCCTCTGGAAGAACAGCAAGTGTTCTTCACTGTTGAGCCAACCATCTCTACAGCCCCAAATTCCTTTAATATATAGATGTTCTCTCTAGAGAACACCAATTCAAAAACCCAACTTTCCAGCATTTGCCTAACCTAGTCCTAAGTGAGCTTGGTATCCAAATCACGACTCCAGAACTCTCCATTGCCTGCTCTTAGGAGAGATTTCTACCCTCTTTCCCTGGGATCTCTACTTTGCTACCCTTTGTAGATGCCCAACCTTTCCACCTTCACTCATAATGTTCTATTTAAGATTCTTCCTTTCTAGTTATGTGCACTTGTGTGCATCTGTGTGCAGGTTTGTGTGTGTAAGTACAGGTGCCTTCAGAGACCAGAAGAGGATGGAGCATTCCCTAGAGCTGGCATTTCAGACTGTTATGAACTGCCTGGCATGGGTGATGGGATCCCCACAAGAACAGCAGACAGCCTTTACCACGAGCTATCTCTCCAGCTTCCAATCATGTCCGTTAATTACTTTGTATTCCCTCCCACTCCCCTAACTTCAAATTTCTTTTCCTTTGCTCCCATTCCATCTCTATGGGTTTCCATAGCATATGTTACCTAGGAAAAACTCTGACTGGGGTTGGGGGAACACTGATATCTCTCCCAGTCCCATTTCTAAATGCAAATCGGTATAACTCACTTCAAAATGCACAGCTATGGTGAAACAACCACCCCCTACACACACACACACACACACACACACACACACACACACACACACACACACACACACACGCGCGAAGATATTTTATCAGTTTCCCAAAGACAAGACACAAATAATAAAGGTAAAGAAGAAAGGTGGGCACCATGTTTGAAAAGCTAAATTTAGAAGAGTTTCTACAACTAGGTTTTAAAGATTCCCCTGAGCTTCAAGGTAATGGAGACAAAATATTAAAGATGATGTATGAAGTACTTTTTAATCTGAGTTTTGTCACATGAAGTCATCGGTAGAGGTTTGATTTCCTTGGCTCTAAACTCAAAATTCCGTACATAACATTGTATTAAAGGCATTCAGCAATGGGATGGGTAACATGCGTAACAGATGTTTTACAGAACATATTAGCCCATATAGCTATTTCTTACCTCCAGGCTGGGGGTGGGGGACTTAGGACCTAATATTAGCCTTATTCAATTAAGGCAATTCTGCTGGGAGCGAGAAAGAAATAGCCCAGGTGCACAGCATCATGGTCTGCGACTTGGTCCAGGAATATCTGCCACCACTGTGTATTACTCCTCCAGGACCTCTAAATAGAGCAATATATAACATGATGAAAACTGAAGGTCATCAGACAGGCATGGAGGGATCTTGCCAAGTGCTGTTCCCCTCATACTGGAAAATATGAATCACTCTGACAAAGGGCCGCCTAACATCCCTAAGGAGAATTCCCTCAGGAAATGCCTGAAGGTTCCAGAGGATGGCTCAGTGATTTACCCAAAGTGCTCGTTGTGTAAGCACAAGGCTCTGAGTTCAGATACCAGCACCCACAAAAAAGCAGGGTGCTGTGTCATCTCAGTGCTGGTGGCAATCTTGACTAGCCAGCCTAGACAAAAGGGCAAGCTCTAGGTTTAGTGAGGGATCCTGACTGAAAAAAACTAAGGTAGAGATCTATACATGAAGAGACCCAACATCAACCTCTGGCCTCCACACACACAGACAGACACATGCAGGCACACAGAGACGGACACAGGAAGACACCCACCACCAACCTCTGGCCTCCATACACACAGACAGACACATGACACAGACAGACACATGCAGGCACACAGAGACAGACATATGCAAACACACACAGAGACAGACAGAGGAACACACCCAACATCGACCTCTGACCTCTACACACAGATACACATAGGCAGATACACAAAAAGAGAAAGAGAGAGACACACACCAACATGTACACACACACACACAGAGAGAGAGAGAGAGAGAGAGAGAGAGAGAGAGAGAGAGAGATGCCCAAAGAGTACAAGCTAAGACCACTTCTGAAACAACACTGTATCCTGCACTCAAAACAGTGCTCAATAAAAATCACACTGCCCCTGACAACAACTCTGTGTCACAAACATGGAGACATATCCAGGGACAGGACCACCCAAGCATGCTCCTCTGTTACAAAGAGCCTAGGAAATGGCTCCTGTGGTGTTCCTTATCAGCAGCTGGAGTGGCCTCACCAGGACATACCCACAAGGTAACTAATGGTTTGAAAGCTCTCAGGGCAATTCCCCAAATGCAGAAATGCATTTGCCCAAAAGAGCATCTTTATGCAACCACTCTGCAAAGTGGCACATAGAAAAGTGAGAGTAAGGAAGGAAGGAAGGAAGGGAAGGAAGGAAGATGGGAGGAAGGGAGGGAAAGAGGGAGGGAGAAACGGAGGGAGGGAGGAAGGAAGAAAGGAAGAAGGGAAGAAAGGACCACAAGAGACCACAGAGGGTTTCTGACAAAGCCATGCCTTTGAGAAAGTCAGTGTGTCATAATATTTTCAAAAAGACTACGGTATTTATAACTTAAAAAATAAAATAAAAACTTACCTTAAAGATGATGGATGGAGGAAATGGCATGGATGATGGAGAAAGGAAGTCAGTGGGCAGTGGCCGTTTTCTCTCAAATGGTCATGACAATAGTAGGCTACAGTCGGCACTGGGGAATGTGAACAATCACAGTGGAGGCTCCATGGCAATGACCATGCCACTCTGGGCTGAGGTAAGGCACGTACTGCGGCACTGAGAATGTCGAAGTCCAGACATACACGAAAAGCAGCCTCATGTATCGACAAAATTTTACAAAGTTAGGGATGAGGAGAACTCTCAGGTCATGCTCTCCCATGGTCATGCTGGCCACCTGTCTCTTATGCCCGATGGAACCCTGCTGTGGGGCTGCAGCTACCCCCACCTGGAGAGCCTTCTGAGGGCTCGATGGGGGGTGACATGCTCCCATGACCTTCACTTTTATATATACCCAAGGGAAGATGACTATCAGGGACACTATGCATTTCATTTTGTATAGACAGTGTAGGGGCATCTTCTAATGTTTGGATCCAGAAGGAAGGTACATGCACCGTAGGAAACAAGACTATATCTTACAAGTAGATGAGACAGCACAAGAAGCAACAGGGAAAAGACTGTGAAGCTTCTCTGAATAAATAGCAAATGGGTAGAGCATTCTTACTGAATACAAAAGCACAGGGACTCGCTCTCCAGGGCAGTCCCAAGCAGCTCAGGCACATCGATCCTTGTTGGAGTTTCAGAATAGTGTCAGCATCTCCCTCTAGACCAAGGCTGCTGAGCCAGATCCTGGTGGTAGAAAGGCCCCCGTGGAACCAACATCCTTTACAAACCATAACGGATCCCAAACTGCTGAGACAGCTGCTGTCCTCAGCAGACAATCACATTCATTTACAGACCGCAACAACGAAAGCTGAGTCATTCAAACTGCCCAGCCCAGGCTCACGGCCTGACATATGAATGTCACTACTGAAAGAGCCAGTGTTCAGAGTGGAAGCCGGCTGCAGGTGAGCCCTGTCAGAAATAATACCCTCGCACGTATCATTCTACCCATCTAAGATCGACAGGGCCCATTGCCTTCTCATGATGATTCCCGTGGGCTATGCCTCCTGCTACTACAGTTGTGTGGGAGCGTGCAGTGAGGAGAAACGTTCCTAAGCCTATCTCTCGTGCAAGGCTGTGATGTCTAACCTCCCAGACCGAGGCTGCAGCCTGAGGGAAATGAGTCACTCAAAACAACAGTCCAGCATGGCTAGAGGAATGAAACTTTTTCCGTGAGATTCTCCAAGGACAAGGAAACCCAACAAGGGAAGATGGGGTTACCGCAGTAGCCCCTGGTATCTAAGGGCTGCAGGTGTTGCCAATGGCTGTGGCACAGTACGAATGCATAAGCACAAAAGTGCACACACAGAGCCATCCCTCAGGCCTTGCTGTAAGGGTAAAATGTGTTCTCCCCGCCCACAGGGTGGACACCAACGAGGCAGCCTCTGAGTACTCAAAATGTGGCTGCGGAGAGTAAGGGGCTAAACTTTGTACGTGATTTGTTAGCAAGTAATGTAAACACTGGCTTAAATAGCCTCGTGGGCCTGGTAATACCAAACCAACAGCCTGGGCCTAGTGATTAATTTCAGTTGTGAAATAAGGGGGACGTGTTGTGAAATGCCTTTTTTTATACTTCTTCCTCTATTTCCAGGTTTTCTAATAATGAACACATTGCTCTACAATTCAGAAAGATAAGTCAATTAAGTGCTGGCCATATTAAGAGTAAGAAAGGATAATTTCCACATTTCCTGTATCCAGTGACTGCCTCTCTGACTACAGGTAAGAAACGGATGCTGGCGCTGGTGAGTAACCAATAAGGACCCAGCTGCAATGGTACATCCCTGTGCAATCCCAACACACAGGAGGCTGAGGCAGGAGGACCATTAATTCAAGGCCATTCTGGGCTACACGACAAAACTCTATCTCAATTAATAACCAATGAAGATGGAACCATGGCTGGTGGTCTAAGCGGGGTCTCCAGCTCAAATCTTGTCTGTCTGTCTGTCGTCCCTGCCACAGCTGGCTGTCCTATATCACTTGAACTCGTTGGGCTTATCTAAGCCATTTCCCCTACCTAAGCCATCATTTTAAATTCTTCCAAATCTTTCCCCTCTGGCTCCTAAAAATTCACTTCTCAGATTAAGTGTAGTCCCCCTCTCCCCCCTCTCTCTCTCCCCCTCTCTCCCCTTCACCCCTCCCCCTCTTCCCCTCTCTCTCCTCACATCACCTCACTACACAGTACTGCTCATGACCTGCTGCCTTCTCTGTCATTATCCTTGCCCCTCTGGAATGAACTCTAAGCTCTGAGACAACAGAAATAGTGTGTCTTCTTACTGCCCTATGCCCACAACCAATTACAGTGTCTTCAACTCATTGATGTTTGATATTAGCTAGAGTCCCAGTGTTTGCAAAGGCTTCTCGGAGACTCATTAGATTGTATTTGGGGGAAGGAAAGGCTCTGAACAGCAGAAGCCAAGTCCCCTCTGGGCAGGTAATAACTCCCCTCACCTCTTTCTTGATATTCAAAGAGACCGTAATGAATACTTTATGGGACTGTGAAATTCCATGGTGCAATTGAGGGAAATCATTGAATGTCCATGTTCATGGCACATAGAAGTGCTCTAAAATATTAGCAATTACTATGACCTGAAGATTCCTAGTGTGGTGGCCCCCATAGGCTCATATATTGGGTTACTTGGTCCCCAGTTGGTAGAACCATTTGATAAGGATTGGTAGATATGGCCTTGCTGGAGGAAATGTGTCCCTACAGACAGACTTTGAGGTTTCAAAATCCCATGCCATTCCCAGTGTCTGCCTGTCTTCCTGTCTGTCTGTCTGTACCATCAATAGCTTGGAGACCAGGTCAGTAAGGATCTGACCACTCCCAGGCAGCCTTAGCTGTGTTTTGTGTGTCCCATCCACATGTGTGCAGATAGCCCTATTACTAAACTTTTCTCAAATTCTGCTTACTCAACAGTGTAAGTTCTTTTAGCTGTGACCCAGACTGGGCCTTATGAGTGCCCATTCTTACAAATTAACAAGTGGTAAGGAAGGGGTGGGGAGATATCTGTGTCAGTACAGTGCCCGCTGCATATGCACAAGGGCCAAACTAAGATTCCCCAGAACCCACAGAAGACAGGGACGGTGGCATGTTCCTGCAACCAAGGACAGAGAAGACTGAAGCAAGCAGATACCTGGAGCTCATTGACCTACCAGACCAGTGAGCTTCAGGGTCAATGAGAGACCCTGTCAGAACAAACAAACAAAACCAATGGTTGAGAGGCATATCTACATGAGGCCTCCCTACACATACTCACACATACATGGACACGCACAGTTACAATTACACATACCAAGTCTATATACGACATTACACACACACACACACACGCACACACACACACACACACACACACACACGCACGCACACTGTCTTGGTTAGCGTTTCTACTGCAACAGTGAAACACCATGACCCTATGGGGAGGGAAGTGTTTATTCGGCTTACACTTACATATCACTGTTCATCATTGAAGGAAGTCAAGACAGGAACTCAAACAGAGCAGGAACCAGGAGTCAGGAGCTGAGGCAGAGGCCATGGAGGGGTGCTGCTCACTGGCTTGCTCAACTTGCTTTCTTATGGAACCCAGTACTACCAGCCTAGAATGACACCAACCACAATGTGCTGAGCCCTCCCCCATTAACCAGAAATTAAGAAAATTCCTTACAGCCGGATTCTTAGGGAGATATTTTCTCAATTGGTATTTCCAATATTCAGATAGCTCTAGCTTGTGTCAAGTTAACATAAAAGTAGCTAGTATACATTAGCTAGGCCTCTCTCCTGCTTTTATACCTTGCTCTCAAGAACTACTCACAAGGGCTAAGCCTGAAGCCTGTCACCTCATTTATCTACGAGTAATGGAAAGACACTAGCTGGACTCAGGGGTGAGGACAATCCCTCCTTCAGGGAACTCTCAGGTTTCTAGCGTCCTGGATTATAAGATAATGCAAAGTACACTCGGTAGCTCCTGTCTTCATCCACCACCTTAGGCTCCGAAGGGAGCTGAGCAGAAGCTACCTAAGAAAGGAATCTCATAGTGCTTGATATAAATCTGCGATCTCAGAACTCGGGGAGCAGGAGGATTGCTGCAAGTGAAGCCAGCCTAGTCTGCATAGTAAGTTTCAGGATGCATAGTGAGAAACTGTTGAAAGGAAGAGAAGAAGGGATGGAAGGAAGGGATGGAGGGGGGAGGAGGGAAGGAGGGGAAGGAGGGAGGGAGGGAGGAGGGAGGGGGAAGAGGGAGGGAAAGAGAAGAGAAGACAGGAGGAAAAGGGAGTCTTTTTATAAAAAAAGGGGGTTGGGGATTTGGCTCAGGGGTAGAGCGCTTGCCTAGGAAGCGCAAGGCCCTGGGTTCGGTCCCCAGCCCCGAAAAAAAAAAAAAAAAAAAAAAAAGAAAATTTTAGGGGTTGAAGAGGTGGCTCAGTGGTTAAGAGCACTGACTGCTCTTCCAGAGGTCCTGAGTTCAAATCCCAGCAACCACATGGTGGCTCACAACCATCTGTAATGAGATCTTCTGGTGTGTCTGAAGACAGCTACAGTGTACTTAAATATAATATACAAATAAATCTTTTATAAACATTTTAAAGCATGCTCTAGAGGCCTTCAGTTCCACTAACTCTTCAAGGTACAGTCATCATTTCTGGTAATTATTGACACGCAGACTGACACATGTGTATATTTTTGTTTTGAAGACAGATGCTAATGCTAACTTTAAAATACACCAAGAAAGGAATATGTCAGGCCACAACACAAGCCACTGGGGACACTTCCGTATCATGGATGCAAAAGCCTATTGGGGGAGCTATGCTGGTGCCACAGGGCCCATGAGAGGTGACACTCCTGAATTGCTATAGATGACGTCAGGATGGTCTTTACCTTAGTCCTCTTATTTTGGAAGACGCCACCCTTTGCCGGGCTCCAGTTTCACTATTCACTAGCTATCAGATACTACTGTCACTGCTCCGCGGGGGTAGAGATACTTTGGGTAAGTCCAAAGAATTCATGGACAGGAATCTTACCTGAATTCTCACATTTACATTTATTACTGTCCATCAGGTAGCTGGACTTAAAGTTGGCCCAGAGCACAACAGGATAGGAGTAACGGAACATGAGCCGCCACAGGCCTCCCTGTTTGTCCACTGCTCAGTGCCCCACAGGCCAATCATCCGGGCAGCATCTTGTTCTCTTCCCAAAGACAAGCTTCAGAGGCCTGCTCTGTGCTCTCAGCTCAGTTTCAAGAAGGCCTGACAGAGCTCTGGTATCTGGCCACTATACTCATTATTGCCTTAAGGCATCAGTCGGTCTTTGAGGGCATCAGGAGCTGGGCTCATCTTCATCAGTCCTGGCTGAGATCTGAGGGCTCATGGCTAGCCTGCCGACAGCTCAGTAAGGTAAGCGTTACAGTGGGGCTTGTAGTTCTTCTGGAAGAGGCTGGCACATTGAGCCTCTGCAGCACTTGACATCCAGGGAGCACCTCAGGATGGTTACGAAGTGAATGAAGCCACAGTTGGAGTTATACAAGGCTGCCGCTGATCTAGGATACTTCTTTCTTATCCTCCTTGGGACCAGCACAGAGATAGCCTCGAAACCTGCTGCCCTTGACTTTGGGGAAGGAGCACCCTGCCTGAGCTGCAGACGGTAGAACAAGAGATCTGCCCTCAGAAGAGCTAGCCTCCTGCTACAGTCCCCCTACCATGAGAGCTCTGGTCAGCCATTTACCAGGGCAGATAGGCGCCTGCTTCAGAAGGTGGCTGCCTGATTGAATGCCTCTGAAAATACATCTGACATTGGCTAAATGATGGATTAATAAGGTTAAAAGCATGAAAAAAATCACTTTGCCGTATAATGCTGGATGTGGCTGGTAGTGCTTTTCTTCAATTCTGTTATGTGCTAGAGCAATGATGGGTTTCAGGTTTTAGATAAAAGGCTGCTCTTAAGGTCTCCCCATCACATCTCTATTTTTAGCCACTTCAACAACATTCTGCTAAGCAACACATGGGATAGATATGTTTTATGCAAGACCTACAGACATTTATCTCCCAAGGAAAAGTCCTACAATGTTCCCATAGGATTTCCAAGTGTCTACATTCATAATTAATGAGCATCAGTAATAAGTCTTAGCTGGACAAGACTTGCTATTATCTATTCATCTATTTATCTGTCATCTATGTCTATCCATATAATGCTAAATATAGATAGATCCATATTTATATCTATGTTTTTATATATTTACATAGAGATATATAAATATAAAGATAGATCTATATAACTGTAGGGATTGATATAGATCTGTATAAATATAGATAGATGATAGATATATATAGATATATAGATGATGGATATAGATAACTAGAGATGGATAAAGAAATTATATAAAGATTCAGAAATAAATAATGGTTTAAATAAGAATGCCCACCTATAGACTCATATATTTGAATGCTTAATCTCCAGATAGTGGAATTGTTTAGGAAGAATTAGAAGGTGTACTGGCTGGTTTTGTGTATCAACTTGACACAAGCTGGAGTTGTCACAGAGAAAGGAGCCTCCCTTGAGGAAATGCCTCCATGAGATCCAGCTGTAAGGCATTTTCTCAATTAGTGATCAAAGGTGTGAGGGCCCAGCCCATTGTGGGTGGTGTCATCACTGGACTGGTAGTCCTGGGTTCTATAAGAGAGCAAGCTGAGCAAGCCAGGGGAAACAAGCCAGTAAGCAGCATCCCTCCATGGCCTCTGCATCAGCTCCTGCCTCCAGGTTCCTACCCTGTGTGAGTTCCTGTCCTGACTTCCTTTGGTGATGAACAGCAATGTGGAAGTGTAAGCTGAATAAAGCCTTTCCTCCCACACTTGCTTCTCAGTCATGATGCTCTGTGGAGCCATACAAACCCTGACTAAGACAGGAAGTGTGGCCTTGTTAGAAAAGTTGTCACCGGGGGGTAGGCTCGGTTTTGCTTTATGTCTCTTGCTTGTGGACCAGATATAAACTCTCATGTAAGCTCTCAACTACTGCTCCACAACCATATCTGCCTGCCCACTGCTATAAGCAAGCTCCCAATTAAATTTTAAGCCCCTTTTATAAGTTGCCATGGTCACAGTATCTCTCATCCCTCACTCCCCCTCTCTCCCTCTCTCCCTCTCTCCCTGCCTCCATTCCTCCTCCTTCTCTGTCTGCAGAAGCCACTACAAGGATGCTTTGATATTCTCAGGCACTGGTCCTTTACCCTTGAGTTCACAAAGGGCTGCATCTGTCTCAGTTAAGGGTCCATTGCTGTGAAGAGACACCACGACCATGGCAGCTCGTATAAAGGAAACCATTTAATTGGGGCTGGCTTAAAGTTCAAAGGTTCAGTCCGTTATCATCATTGTGGGAAGCATGGTGGCATACAGGCAGGCATGGTTCTGGAGAGGTAGATGGGAGTTCTATATCTAGATCCGAAGGCTACAGGAAGAGAACTTGTTTGAGCTTCTCAGACCTCAAAGCCCATCCCCTAGTGACTCCTTTCCTCCAACAACCACACCTACTCCAAGAAGACCACACCTACTCCAAGAAGATCACACCTCCTAATAGCATCATTCTGTATTAACTCTAAAGGCCATTTTTGTTCTCCACAACATCTCTCTACACTTATCATCTGGTCCATCCTTGTCTTGAAAGTTCTGGCCTCTATTCCCGTCCCATCTTCCACCTTCTGGGATGACTTCTTTGCTTGTACAGTTTTTGTTCCTCTTGTTCATTTGACACAGTTCCCTCTGACTGGCCAGGATGCCCTTCTGCTCATGGTAGATCTTGCATCATTTTTTAAAGTAGTTTTAATATTTAATTTATACATGTGTGTGGTATGGATATGCATACCCACATATATGTTTGCACATGCGTAGAGGCCTAAAGTTGATGTCAGGTCTCTTCTTTCAGCTCTCTCTACTTTTTAACTGAGGCAGAGTCAGGATCTCTCGCTGAACCTAGAGCTTGCCAAGTGCACTTAGTCTGGCTAACCTGCTTGTTCCAAGGATCCTGCGCATGCCTCCTGACACTGGGATTATAATAGCAGCCACACCTGGCTGGTCTTTACATGGATTCCGAGTATCCAAACTCTAGTTCTCATCCTGCATGGCAAGTATCTTATGCATTAAGCTATCTCCCTGCACACCCCTTTTTTGAGACAGGGTCTCCAAAGGTAGCCCAGGCTGGCCTCCCACTTACCTCAGCCTCCCTGGGAGGACAGACCTGGTGTCTTGCATCTTCATTCAACAGAACTCCCCCCCCCATAACGTCCCATGTCGCAAATCGATCACTTGGTACAATCTGAGTGCAGGTGGCAACCAAGTTCTCCTTTCACCACAGCTGTCACATATTTTAAAGTTCCTGGTCTCCACCTTCACTTGTTTTGTACACAACACTAAAACCTCAGAACTGAAAGGGGGAGGCCCAGGAATCATCAGGGAAGAGGTGGTAGAGGGAATTATGAGCCAGAAGAGAAGGAGAAAGGCTGTGAAATGCAGTGCTCTGGGCATGGCACAGGCACTCAGTCATGGTTTCATAGCAACCCTGGCTATATGCAGTAGAACTGTTCCGTGCTGCTCCCCCTGCTGAACTCCTGACTCCCCATGGTTTCTGGAGGGCAGACCCTCTGTTGTATACCCACTGAGAAGCCACCAGGCTCCCATAGGTAGTTCTGAATCTATGATGACCCTCCTTAAACCCAGTAAGTCTCAAAGGTGAGTGAGGAGAGAAAAGTGTATGAAAGGAAATTATAAGGGGGGGATTCATAAGTGGGAGAAGGCTAGAGTGGGGAGTCACGGGCATCAGAATGCACTTTATGCATGCATGATTGTCAAAGGACAAAGTCAATGAAAGCTTGAGGCAGGAGGAGATGTGGGGTGGGAGTCAAGCTACTTGTTAGTTCCCATTTCTCACAGCTCTGGACAGCCATAACTTTGAAATACAGAATGACTTTGTTCTTTCCATAAACACACCACGTCTCCCTCCACCACAGAGTACATGTGAGATCACAGTGGGTTGGTTTTTTTTTCAAATCTATATCCGGTGTACTATTCAAAGGCAGAGTCCCTGGGCTGTGATGTGAATGTACATCTCTCCCATGCATGGGGCAAAGACAGCAGCACGTGACCCCATTCTCATGAGTCTTTTTAAATTTTTGCAAGGATTAAAGAAATAAGCAGGTATCTTGATCTCATGTTGGTTCCTGACCAATGAAAACAAACAGAGCCGTGGCTTTCACACCAGTGTAGGCAGGGGGACTTAGCCTGGCTTTCTATGGAAGCTCAGTTAACTGATAGCTGCTGTCCCTCTTGAGAGCTCCTGGAACCAGGAATGTGTTGACCTGAACACAGCACTTACAATCCTATCTATTCTGTGCTTGCCCTTATGCAGTACAAGTGGGATTGAAGTTCCTTTCAATGAGTTTTCTATACAACACAGCAAACATTAAAACTCATGCAAGCCAGAATGATTACACCTCAGCCACACCATCCAGGACTGTACAAGTGGCAGCCACTTGCTTCTCTTTAATCATTTACTAAGAGGCTCTGGGGCAGCGGTCTATGTGTCCTGCTGAGCAGATTGCCCAGTGACTTCTAGGTTCCTTCTATCACATGTGGAAGATACTGCTTTTGTGTGACCACAGTTGGGAAGGTGCTATTGGTGGAATGGTATCCGACACACAATGTTAGTGTCCTAAGTGGCAATTGCTCAGAATAGGAGCCTATTTGGAGATGCCGTTGAATGAGACTGCATCCAGTGTGAATGAGGAAAACTGAAAGCAAGTTAGATAAACACCCAAGAAGGACAACATAAAAACACTCAGTGAGATTGTGAAGGATGAGGTAGTACATCTAAGGTGAGCAGAAACTAGCAGGCAGGTGGTCTTCTTGTAGCTCTCAGAAGGAACCAACCATACCAGCATTTTTATTTCAGACAGAACTATAAAAATAACCAATTTCTGCGGTTTCCAGGCACCTGGTCAGTGTTGTAGGTGACAGCATCCCTGGGAAACTAACGTGGAAGTCTTCCTGATTGGGTTCTGATGTTGTTTACAATAGCTGCAGCAACAGTACCTTCCCCAGCCTAGTTGATCCTGGAGAGCTACAGTGGTGCCCTGCCTGATCTCAATGAGTCCAACTCAGTTGGACCGGGAGAATGGATTTGTCAAAGGATGCTGCCCTGGTTAAATGTACCCAGGCTACAGGGAAAGCCCACAGCCACAGTGGATTCTTCAGGAAAGCCACATCGCAGCCGGAAAGGTCCCAGGTTGTAATGTTTTCTAATTCTTCCCTATAAAAAATTTCAGTGCCCATATAACTGTAAGTAATGTTGGGGAATAAAAATGTATTATTTAAGTAGAGAGCTTGAAGAACTCAAGTAGGTACAGACAAAGACAGCCAGGTCACCAGGACACACTAATGGACTATTTATGTGTTGCAAACGTGAGACCAAAAGTCAGGCATGGTGATTCACCACTTTAATCCCAGTACTAAAGACGCAGAAGCAGATGGATCTCTATGGTCTCTGGCCAGCCTGGTTTATACAGTGAGTTCCAGTCCACCCAGTGGTGTCCTGTCACCAAAAAAAAAGTGAGATTGAGCCTTGGGAGATAGTGTAGGCAGTAAAGGATTTACTCTGTAAGCAGAAGGACTTAAGGTCAAGTCCACAAAACCTACATTTAAAAAGTCAGGCAGAGCAGCCAGTGCTGGAGTAGTAGAGACAGGCAAATTCCTGAGAATCTCTGCCCAGCCAGCCAGAGATATCAGTGAGGCACAGGCCAATTGGAGAAGAGAAAAATAAAGATGGCTGGCACCTGAGGAACACCACCCAAAGTTATACTCTGGTACTCTGACCGCTACATGCACACATACACATGCACAGAGAGAGAGAGAGAGAGAGAGAGAGAGAGAGAGAGAGAGATCTCAAATACACACAAAAAGTGAAACCAACATCCTTCAACCATGAGGTTTCAAATCTCTCTTGGGGCACTGGACCTCTGTACCACTAATCCAGACCCAGCTCTCTCTCTCTCTCTCTCTCTCTCTCTCTCTCTCTCTCTCTCTCTCTCTCTCTCTCTCTCTGGAAGTCTCTGGAGTGCATCAACATAATTTAGTACCCACAGTATTTGCATAGTACGGAGGGTTCTAGCAAAAGAAGGAGCGGCTGACAGAGAGAAACCAGGAGAGAGTGCTAGAAAGACATGAGACATACTTATGGCATGAACATGAAAATGTCCCCCAGCGGTTCATGTGTTTGAACACTTGGTCCCCAGCTGGTGATATAGTTTGGAGAGACTGTAGAACCTTTCTGATATGGAGCCTAATTGACAGGTATAGTTCCATAGGCTTAAAGGACAATCTATCCAGCCTAGGTTCTCTGCTTCCTGACTCCCAACAAGATGTAACCAGCTGCTTCATGCTCCCACTACCCCGCCAACGTCATTCTCCTCAGCATGTCTTCACAGCCATGAGAAAAGCAAATGACGCTGATATGTTGTATGACAAACAGCATGGAAAAGTGTGGCAACAGCTACTGTTAACCACACCCTGCATCCTCCGGCCATTGTGTAGACCCTTTCTCTTGAATATTGACTGGTACTTTGAAGGGACAATGTGACAGCTCTAGGCTCCAGCTTTAAGAATCCCTAAAGGTGTCTAATGAGATTTCTTTTTCCTCTGTGGGAAACTAATTGCTATGTGGAAAGTACACCTACTGTGTGTCCACCTTTCCATAAGAAGCCCTATCTGACAGAGTGGAGAAGTCACATGACAGAAGCAGAGGGCCTGGCCCACAGCCCTGACTGAACTTACAGGCAGAAGCTAGCACCAGCCTTTGATGCCAGTTACCAGTCTGGAAGCTAATGCTTCAGCCCAATCATGCCTTCCCACCCAACACCAGATGCCCCTCTCAGGCCTGCCAAATTATAGGCCATTTGCGAATAAACAAAATGATTGTTGGTTTGAATTACTGTGGTCAATGAGCCCAGAACTCACATGTGTCTCTGGAATGCTCCAAAACTAACCAGTGTCTTCAGAATGAAATACAATATGTGACCCTAATAAATTAAGCTCCCATCATCTGACCACAGCTAACCTTTTAGGTCACATCGACTACAGCAGCTTCTTCTAAAGCCACTGCAGCTCCATTCTACAGATGAGCAGAACAAGGCTTAGGGGCTCTGCAATCCTGCCTGTAGTCACCCAGATCCATTCTGCCTTAAGCTTCCTAGCAAATCTTGTCTTCATGAATGTGACCTAGTTATGGGCCATGGCTTACCACAAACCGCACAGCGGCATGGACTGTTTTCCAACTGAAACTAATTTAAAATAATTCACATTTTTTGAAGAATTATAATGAGAATCCACAGTTACAGATAATTGAGATGAAAGCTGCTCTCATGACCTAGTAAAAAATAAAGAGACAGCGTATGCTTAGGAACAAATGTGGTTCTTGAGGATGCAATCCAGATAATTACTGAATTATTATAATCATTCTGGGGCCTGTTTTTATCTTTGTTGATTTTTTTTTTCTTCTCTATCCACTGGGACTGCGGTTGTATAATAGTAACACAAGTTTAGAGGACTCTCATCTCCAGTTGCCTAGCAACCTACAGCTTTGAAGAGAATGAGAGATGAAGGGTCAGTGGCAAAATAATGCTGCTTGCAATCCAGTGATGATTTAAAAGTTTTAGAACTATTAAAGCTGTCCTGCCAACCAACCAGAGCTTCCAGGGACTAAGCCACTATCCAAAGACTATACATGGACTGACCCTGGACTCTGACCTCGTAGGTTGCAATGAATATCCTAGTAAGAGCACCAGTGGAAGGGGAAGCCCTGGGTCCTGCTAAGACTGAACCCCTAGTGAACTAGACTGTTGGGGAGAGGGCAGCAATGGGGGGAGGGTTGGGAGGGGAACACCCATAAGGAAGGAGAGGGGGGAGGGGGATGTTTGCCCGGAAACCGGGAAAGGGAATAACATTCGAAAAGTATAAAAGAAATACTAAGTTAATAATAATAATAAAAAAAAAAAAAGCTGTCCTAAGTACAAATGTGCTGGGGAATGCCTGACTGGATCAGCTGCCACTTGGGTTTCTTTCACAGCTTGACTGTGATGTTGGAGTCAATGGTGACATAATGACCTATAGTTACCAATCTAAACAAGGATGCACTATCGCAGTGTTACCTTCAAAGCAGAGTTCATAACATTGTTGGTGGGAAAAATAAGTGAAAAATCCATATAAATTATAGTAATGTTGAGGGATTGCTAGCACCAACTCGGAAAGTATTACCCATCAATGCCAGCATTATTATCGTCATCAACAAAGATGAACAGATTAATTGGCCTGTATGGAAATGTTAGCAAACAACACCTGTTCGACATTAGGCATTCCACCATTTATTCTGGTGGTGGGAAGAATAAAGTCAGTCTCTTTGTTCTTCATTCATTCATTCATTTAGTACTTATTGGCCAGTCATGGTGGTGCACACTTTTAATCCCAGAACTCAGGAGGCAGAGGCAGGCAGATCTTTAGGAATTTGAAGATGGCCTGGTTCTACATAGTGAGTTTCAGGGTAGCCAGAAAAAAATAAATTTTTCTCCATAGTCATTTAATAATATTTGATCAGCAAATGGACACAGAGCAACTACAAGCACACAGAGAACATCTGGAAACATCGTGGATTTGGAGACTGTCTTCATGGACTCTCTAAAGGGAGAGAAGGGGCAAACAGCCAATTACAAGTCATAGGAAAACAGGAAGCTACCAGGAAACCAAGCTCATCTGGTCCTTCATGGATAGGTACTAAAGGATGGCAGGCACCTAGCCATGAAAGGGGGAAACTGTCTGGAGGACACACAAAGGGCTGAGACACAAAAGAACACGTGTGTTGGTGTTGGGAGCTCCTCGAGGTGTGACAGACATGGTGGAGGAAGAGGGAGACTGTCAATGGACATGGATCTGGAACTTAGGAATTAGGAGCTACACCTGAAGCACTTGAACCTCCAATAACTCGTGTTTGCTGGTTTGTTTGTGATGGAAAATCAAGTCCAGGGCTTCATATATTCTAACCAAGCACTCCACCGCACCCTAAGCCTCTCAAAGTCACATCTTCTAGCACTGTGTGTGTATGTGCATGCGCATGTGCATGTGCATATGTGTAGGGAATCCAGAGATCAACCTTGAGTGTTATCCCTTGGGATCTACCCATTTGTTTTTGAGACAGAGCTAGGGATCACTCCATAGGCTATGCTGATTGGCTAACAAGCCCCAGGGATCCTCCTGACTCTACCTCTCCAGGACTAGAATCGAAAGAGTGCAGTACCACAGTTGGCTTTTTATGTAGGTTCTATGGGTCTTTATGCTTGTGTGACAAACACTTTACCAACTGGGCTATCTTCCCCATCCTCAATATTACATTTTTATTATAGGCTCATACATCCTGATCCTCGGCATTCTCTGGGCCACCAGTCCCACCCCTGACTGGGTTATCAGGAAACTTACTTGGCCAGTCCTCTCCAGCTGTTTCTCCAAACACTGTGCAGGTCCCACTCAACCTGTCTGCAGCACCCACACGGCAAAAACCAAACTGCTGTAATGGAGTGGCGACTGTTGGTGGCTGGATCCACATTCCTAACACCATAGTCCATGGGGTGACCCTCTGGATGTGCTCAGAACCTTAGCCTAACAGATGACTGACCGTGGAATTTCCAGGCGTACTAACACGTGAGGAAAGAAGAGTCCTATAGATTTTGTCACTACTTCCTTTGAATCCCAATACAATGTGTACAAACACAGGCAAACAAAGCCCAAACTTTTAAAGAACTTCAAAGCACATACACGTGCATTAACTATTTGGTCTAAGGAAATAATGTGTTCCTGTCCAGTTTTATCCCATGTGCTTTATTAAAACCATGATTATAAGTACTGGTCCAATTGTATTTTCTCATTTAATCTCATCAGAACAAAACTGTCTTGATGAACATCTTTTTCAAAGGCTATTTAAAATTCTGTCACTTAGGGGCTGGAGAGGATGACTCAGTGGTTAAGAGGGCATACTCCTCACAGAGGACCAAAGTTTGGGTTCCAACTCACCCCCCCCTTAAGCTCACCTATAACTTCAGGACAATCTGTCACCTCTCACCTCTATGCACCTAATTGACTGTGCATATATATGTACAAATATATACACACAAAAAGATGACCTAAAAATAAACTAATTAATTAAGGAAAGTCTAACACTGAGCTGCATTATTATTTAACTATTGTGTCAATCATTATTCTGTTATCACAGTGGCCCTTAGGAGCTGTCCCATTTGGGGACTATAATAAGTAATTCCTTGATACCTACCTCTATTTATAAAAACTTTGTTCAAATTTCTGTTTTTATAGGGCAAGCTCCTAAAAGAAGTCCTGTGGAATCAAAAGACTTCAGGATTCTTGATCCATAGTGTCTAATTGCTTTCCAGAAAAGAAAAGAAGAAAAGAACCAATTTTCATATCCAACTTTGATCTAAGTGCCCATTCTGCCTCAAAGGGTATATTTTCAATGCAATTTAAAATTACTTTAGCCCGTCATAATATTTTAATACCAGCTAGCTACCAAATGCAAGCACGGGGCTAATAGAGAGATTGTGCTCAATATTATGTATCTGGCAGTGCTCTGTGCCATAATGATTTCCAGATGGATCCTCAGTTGCCTTTACCTTATCTGTCACCACTTCACCCCTTTCTTTCTAGCCTCATAATCTGGTTTAATTATTAAAATCGGGCAAATGTTTGGCAAGCTGTAGGTGTGACACAGAACCAATGCCCATCCTCCATAAAAGCAAGCTCACATTGGCAGACACTCCTTCTGGAAAAGTGTTTAAAGACCATCTTAAACAATAGTTGTATCTAACGTCCTATACCATAATAGAACAATCCAAATGTTAAGAGGACCTCCCATGACAGAATACACCAAAGGGAACTTCATAGAAAGGATGTAGTCAGAGACAGGTCAAGCATCTCTCAGATGGACAGCTACCCATCCACTAGGGCTTCCCTGAAGCCAACAACAGTAACCCATGGCTTTCACGCGAGTTTGGATGTCAGTAACCTCAACCACATGGACCAAGCCACTCTCCTTTAAATATGGAAATTTGCAGAGAGAAAAGAATTTCTCTAGAATGCACCTGAAAACTGAGATGTAACAAAGCATGGGTTGTGGCCACCACACACCCTCTTGGAACCTTCTCCAGGATTCCTGGGATCCCTGTCTGTAGTGTGTGAGATTTTCCGTCTGTGGTACGTGAAATACACCACTAGACAGTACACTTATTCTATTCGGGACCTTGATCTTCTAGAAAGCAAGGTACAGCCCTCATGAAATACCATGCTTTTCTCAGCCTTTGACAGCACATAAGAGGTCTTAATCTGCAAAACTGAATCCTGGGAAATATTTTCTAAGTTTACACCACCTGAGCACATGGTGAGGATGGAGTCACAAATCTAAGTCTAACATCTGGATCTTAGCTCACAGTATAAGCAGTCTCCATCGTTGTGCCCAGGGATTTTGTTGAATTACACCTTGTTTCTACCAAAGCCATGAACTGAGTAGCTATGGGGGAACCACGCCTTCTTAATGATGCATGAGTTTAAACATACATCTCCTATTAAAACCTGCTCAAATATATTCGAAAATGTGAAGTCACTTTTACAATGTGTTTCTGCATACAATTTGTCTTAGCTCAAACATATACAGAAAGGAAGGAGGCAAGCTGAGTATGTCCATGTCAGCATACTAGAAAGCACTGGAGATGTAACTCGGGTATTCATCAAAATGTCAGAAAAAATTTGTTTGACCCATTGAACTCAGATTGGATGGAGAGGAAATACCACCACCTACCAGTGTGAAAATCTCTTAGCACTTCCCGCATTCTGAACATGCTTGTACATAGTCATGAAAATTCCTTTGGTTGGGACGGTATGAGAAGCAGTGAATGACAGAACCACCCATAGTCCTTTGCGACTCCCTGGAGAGACTCCAAAGCTCCTACCATTATAGGGACTTCAGCCTTCCAAACAAGCACAAAGAACATTCTAGACCTACAGCATACACAGGATATAACTAATCCCCAAAGATTAGGTCATTTGTCCAAGGTCTTCCTTCAGGCTATGAGTCTGGCTTCGAGATGTCCTACCTGGAACTCTCTCTACCATATCACTCTAACACTCAAGACTTACTAGACAGAAGGTTTATTCCTTCCATTCAGTGAGGGATTCCTAAACATGACAAATGTTGGCAAACATAATTTGAGTAATTATATCTAAGGCTGCAGTTGTTTCATTTCAGTGGGTCGTTGGAGTCTCAGACTGTTGGCAAATTTTCCAAATGATCAGCCCCAAGTGTAAAATTTCTTCTCCACTCTCAGACACTAACTGACTACTTAACTATTTAGCCAACTAATTTCTCCAAAGAAATGGATGCAAAATAAGAATATATCTTTTTTACTGGACATTTGTCAAATGCCGCAGAAAATAATAAAATTGCCACGCAAGACCCATTACAACCATTACCATTACCAGGTAATGTAAATGTGTGTGTGTGTGTGTGTGTGTGTGTGTGTGTGTATCTTTGATAAGTGCCTAAGGCCCCAGAACAACACAGCCAATTACTAACCACTGCTAGTTGCCTACCAGAACTAGATTATAGGGCCCTATGGCTGAAGACACCATATGCTCTGGTCCCACACATAGAGAAGTCAAACTGGAAGTGAACTGGAAACTCTCTGCCTGCTGTTAGCCTTCATAGTGCTGGAAGGTCATATGTAGGCTACAGCGGGCAGAGGATGTTGTCATCAAATGTGTTGCTCAGCTCAGCTGTAGAGCCTGTTCTGAACTCTGAACCAGCCAACGTGTGTCTACTGGTATAATCGTGGCAAGGCTGTTACAGGAGTAACCAACAGCTTTCTGCTCAGAATTGAAGCCTACTTCATAGGAGGAAATTCCTGTCTGGTACTGAAAACATGGTCAGCAGTCCCATCGCTAGGCAAGACATAGGCCCTGCTCAGGAAGCTACAGCTGTCGGTTTGCTGAAATGACAAGTTGTGCTTGTACTTTTTCAAAAGCCTGGATTGTGTCTGAGGTGTGGGGAGACCACAGTCATTTCCTGGACCTTACATTTCAGCAGGAAAGTTTGCAAGGTAAACAGACAGTGACAAGTGTTACAGGAGAACAGGACAGAGGAACGGAATACTTCCTTTCTTTGTGCTCATGTGTGTGTGTTCATGCACCAGGAGACTGCTGTTTTGCCTTTTCCTTCAGTTTTTGTTTATTACATTACAATATTAACGTTTATGATGTGTCCAAGTCTATTCTTATCAATGCCCATTGATTAAGAATGAATGCCAGCTGAGTGTGCTGGACATGCCTGGAATCTCAGCACTTGAGAGTCTCAGGCCAGAGCATTGCAAGGCAGGTTTAAGCAAGCCTTAACTGCGTAGTGAGATTAAAGTGGAGATGGACATATGACTATGTGGTGGAATGCTCGTTGAGCGTATGTGAGGCCCCAAGTCATTCCAGAGAACGACGCATTAGGGAAAGAATCCATGCACCATATGAGGTCTTATGTCTGTAAAGTTATAAGACCTTTTTATCATCAGATTTAGCCTTTCGGTCGTAGTTCCCTGTACAGTTGAACCTGGGTGTAGACCAGCATCCTGCTCAGAACAACTAACATCCTAAACAGATGTTGCCTAAAGAATACCAAAAAGGCTTCAGCATGGGGGAAGACTTCTTCTCCAAGAGTAAACAAATTTTCCAAAAGATATCGGATGCCCAAGCGATAATAATAGGATGATTACAGCTTTGCTGAACTAGAGAATATCGGGGTTCTAGACCACCCTAAATACAGTATCTGGTAAACTCCTCCGATTTGGGGTTGGAATCCCAAATGTTTAACACCACACAATTAAGAGTGATCCAGAACTGCAATGTCACAGAAATCAACTTAGTTATAAATATAAACAACCACATCATCCCCTTAAAGGACAAATGCCATCAAACTGCAGAAGACCTGAAACTCAACTATGTGATATTTATATGAGACATAAATCATAGATAAAAAGAGATGGCTCTGGACACCGCTCAGTGCTTGTTTGGCATGTGGAAGACCTGGGTTTGGTCCAGACGATCACAGAATAACAATGGTTAAGAGGTGATGATGATGATGGTGATGATGATGATTGTGATGATGGTGATATGATGGAAAGAGTGAGTAAAAGATAAAAAGAGGAAGAGGAGGGAGTTGGAGGAGAGGAAGAAGGAAAAGAAGAGGAAGAGGAAGGAAAGAAAGAGGAAAAAGAAAGATAAAGGGAAGAGAAGGGAAAAGGAAAAGAGGAAGAAGGCAAAATGGAGAAAGAGAAGCTACAAAAGGCAGAAAATAAATCAAGTGGGAAAAGACAACAGAAAAGAATAGACTGAAAGAAAACTGACCTCTATAGCAACATCACACAACACACACATTAGGATAACAAACGTTGGCCTAGTTTGCTTTCCATTGCTGTGATAAACACCACGGTCAAAAGCAACTTGGAGAGGAAAAGAGTTTATTCCAGCTTGACATACATCATCTGGGAAACTCGGGGCAGGAACTCAGAACAGGAACCTAAAGCCAGGAACTGAAGCAGAGGGAATTGAAAACTGCTTACTGGCTTGTTCCTTGTGGCTTGCTCAGCCTGCTTTCTTATATAACCCAGGACCACCAGTCCAAGGAAGTTACCACCCACAATGGACTGAGCTCGCCCACATCAATCAATTAAGGAAGTGCTCCCCATCCCTACTCCAGACTTGCCTAAGGCCAATTTGTTGAAAGCAATTCTTCAGTTGAGGTTCTCTGTTCCCAGGTGACTCTAGTCTGTGACAAGTTGACATAAGAACTAACCAGCATATATCTAATAAGAAGTAAGAGAAATGTTTTATGGCTATAAAGGTTTGACTGAGTAGGAAAGTGGGACACGTAAACACATACACATTAAAAACAAGAAGCTCACCAGGCACTTGTTACGCCCGCCCTTAATCCCAGCACTCAGGAAGCAGAGACGTGGATCTCTTGACGTTGAGGCCAGCCTGCTCTACAGAGTAAGCTCCAGGACAGCCGGGCTATACAGGGAAACCCTGTCTCAAAACAAACAAACGAACAAAAAACCAAGAAGCTCCTTTTCTCTTAATAAATGCTTTTTAGTAGTCGTAAGCTGTAGACATGTTCCATGGGCAGCATGGCATTCCTGCATGCTCACGTGTCATTTTCCTTGTTACATGCCTCACACGTGTGTGGCATCGATCCCATTAGTGAAGCCACAGTGGCACGGTGGTATCTAGAGGCCCTACTCTGTTCAGATTCCCTGACTTCTTCCCAGAGCTGCTTTCCTACTGCAGGGTCCCACACTGCACTTAGTCCCCGTGCCTCCTTCGTCTTCTCTTTGAAGGGACAGTTCCTACCATGACCTTTCCCTTTTTGAAGACCTTGGACATTGTAAGGAACAGGAATCCAGTATTTTGTAGACTGTCACGAAATTAGAACGTTTCTGGTGTCTTGTGGTTTGTTGGTTTGTTTTTATGTTCACACTGGGATCACAGGTTTAGAGATGACAAAAATGCCCCTCCCATCATAACAACAGAGTAGGGAAGGGAGGAAAGTTTTCATGGGTGACGTAGTTTCATGTGATGTTGAACTATTCCTTCATTGCTGCTTCATTTACTATTTTTCCTTAATAAGCGATAGCCATTCTCAGTCTCCGACTGTCCTCCTAACACACGCACTACGATATTCTGGAACTGCCTTAACTCTGTCCTTCAGCATAAGACATTATTGCTTAAAATTAGGGACACGGAAACCAACAGGAACAGCGACACTTGTTCATGGCCGCCATAAAAAGTATGCCCGTGAGAGGTCCCAGAAGACCTGGCTCCAGATAGACAGGTGCTCGCTCACTTTTGTGGAAGTGACACCCAAATATGAAGCAAGAGTTCAATGAAGAAGGCTGGAAGGCAGGTCAGCGATCTCCCGCTCCATTTCCTGATTTCCTTAGGAAAGACTTCCTGCCAACCTCTGTCCATGTATTGGTGACCTTTGCACAGCCCAAATCCTGACAGAACAACTAAGGAGAAGAAAGATTTGCTTTGGTTCAAGGTTTTAGAAAGGTCCAGTCTATGTTCAGTGTCTGAGTCAGGCGGGACATTAGAGCAGTGGAAGCCATGATGACACCAGGTAACAGTGGTTCACATCACAGTAGACCAGGAAACAAGGAGAGACAGGAAGTGGCCAAGTATAATACATCTCTAAAATTTACATCCCTCCCAGCTACATTCAAGATGCTGCCACTCGAGTCAGTACTCAGACATGGCCAGTGGAAGCGTCAGATCCCTACATGGTTTTATGTTGCATTGAAAAACCAGAGAACTCTGTCTCCTCCCTTCCCAGCATTCCATAAAGCTGAAGGCCATAGGTCAGACCGTGAGTTAGACACACCTGGGAGACCCGAGCCATAGGAGCAGAGGGCTGGGTGGGACGCAGGCATTCTGTTGGCTCTGATTGAAGATGCAAGTGCTTTGTGAGAGTCTCTGGCCCTCAGGGGCTGAGGGGATAGCTCAGTCTGTAAAGTGTTTGCCACCCAAGCATGAAGACCTGAGTTTGAATCTAAACAGCCACATGAAAAGGTGGGTGTGGTGGAAGCAGAGACAGGTGGGTTCCTGAAATTTTCTGGTCAGTCTAACCTTGGCAAGTTGGTGAGCAGCTTGGAAAGGAGGGGAGGGGGAGGGAGGGGAGGGAGGAGGGAGGGAGCAGGGGGGAGGGGAGGGAGGAGGGGAGAGGAGAGGAGAGGAGAGGAGAGGAGAGGAGAGGAGAGGAGAGGAGAGGAGAGGAGAGGAGAGGAGAGGAGAGGAGAGGAGAGGAAACTAGAGTGAACAGCACCTAAGGTTTAACCACTCAAGGTTGACCTCCACCCACCACACACACACACATACACACACACACACACACACACCTCTAAGCATGAGAAGACAAACTGAGCTTCTGAGGTCCAAATCCTAATTCCCAAGGAATTAACAAGAATCAGTAAAGCAGCCAGAGAGGTCCAGAAGTGGTTGCTAAGCAACAAGGGATCTCCAGTCCTTTTGACCTATTTTGGCTCATCAGCAAGTACAGGGGTCCTACCCTTCCCCCCAGCCTACCCTGACTTCTCATTTACAAGGAACTCATTCAACAGTGACAACATGGATACTTGCCACCAACCCACATGAAGGAGTCCCTTAACAAACGAGGCAGCTGAGATGGTATTACAGCTCGAGGTAATCATTGGGGAGTCTCTACTCCTCTTGAGGTATTGAAAACACTTAATGGGGACCGGACCCAACGGACAGGAACTGTACAGTTTCAGAAAACCCCCTGTTAGCTATCAAAGCGCTTTCCGGAGCCCTGTGCATCTGGGAACGTGTGGAAGTCAGAGGAAAACCTTGAGTAATCAGTCTTCCCCTTTCATTTTGAGGCATGGTCTCTTGTTTACTGGTGCTTACACCACACTAGTGGGTCTTCCCATCTCAATTTCTGGAACCAATATAATCCCCCACAATCATGCCAAAAGGCTCCTAGATGGTTATAGATTGTGTCACCGATACCAATTATCTCATCCTGGAACTAGACTGTGAATTAAATGTCCCTAAATTGCTCATTTTAAAATAAGTTTTATTTTTGGTGGTGGTCAGGAATCAGTACTAGTTTTTATATTATGTGACATTTACTTCAGTAAAAAAAAAAAAAAATCAAAAATCAGGATGAGATCTCCCAGAGTGCCTTGCTGTGGGGGGAATCAGGCAAAGAACAAGTGTTGCGGGACTCTGCACTGCCTACTGTCTGCCACCCAGAGGACAACCGCTGGAGGTCTTCGCCGTGTCCAAAACTCCTTTCCAATGTACCGTAGCCAGAACCCTAAGAATAGAACTTTAGAACTCTCCACACCTTTCCAAAGGCAAGCAATTTTAATCTGAAGCCCTCAGAGGAAGCATCTACCGATGAACCCTGGCAAGAAAAGAAAATTCCTCTTTCCGAGAGAGATCTACATTTCGTTATAGAAAGGATCTTTAGGTACACCCAGGGAAGGAAAACCCAACACAAGTTTCCCTGTGGATCGATCTCCTGGAAGGGTAATTCCACATCAGTGTGATCTGGGCTTCTATGTATCCAAAAGTAAAGTATGGGATGGAGGACAAGCACAGGGCTGGCTGCACAGATGCACGCACACACCACACACACACACACCACACATACACACACACACACCACACACACATACATATACACACCACACATACACATACACACACATACACACACACCACACATACACACACACACACACACACATACCACACACAAAAACAACAAACACACACCACACACACAAAAACAAATAAACACAACCACACAAAACATACACACACACATACACATACACACACACACATACATATACACCACACATACACACACACCACACATACACACACATCACACACCACACATACTCACACACCACACACACATACATATACACACCACACATGCACATACACACACACACACACACCACACACACACACACACACACACACACATTAATATTTAGCTTTGGGGATTTCTCAGAAGACTAATCTCTTCTGCTATTTTTCTGACTAAATACCAACTGCTATTAGGGGAATGCCCTTGGTTTTTTGCTAATAGCAATTAGGCGATGGCATTCTGGGAACAAATAGAGGACGTTAAATGACCTTGTAAAATAAATGCTAACCCACCTTGGCTTTCCCTACATTCCCATGAACTCTGCTCAAAACAACAACAATAATAATAGCTTTCTAAGCATCCAAAAGATATGTAGGGTCCATTGAAACCACGGGAAGCAAGCTGGACACGGTGACCCGCATCTGAAATCCCAGGACTTGGGAGGCTGAGACAAGAGGATCACCAAAGGTTTGAAGCCAGCCTGAGCTACACAGTGACATCCTTTCTCAAAAATAAAATGGAATTAAAAGATTAAGTCTAAAAACCTTGCATGATATCACCAATTTATGGTTTTATTTAAGCTGCTGGCATATACTACAGAACTTGGACACATCAGTATTTTCTGTGTGAGACAAAAAGTTAACTAACCTCCTTTGGATCTGAATAGCTCAGAATAGATAGTGCCTCACTCCTTCCTCCTTCTGTAAAAGGAAAAGAAAAATAATATTAAATCTACTTCTCTCCAGCTGAGAGTTTATTTTGGGCCTCATAAAAATGCTAATATTAGCTCTCATTTTTCTGTCTCTCTTATTATTTCTCTCATTATGAGGCTTTGTGCGCAGAGATAAAAGATTTCTCTTTTGCACGAGAAACCAGGAACAAACACTCAAAATGGCCAGTTTTAAAGTGTGAAAATAAACACAGAGAAACACAGAAACCTGGTGGTCAGGACTAATGAGGTTGTTCTTGAGGAGAAAAGAGCTAAGAATACCTTGCTAGAGTAAAGCAACACAATGCTGCATCTTCCTGAACAGTAGGCAGACCCTTTCCCTGTCCATGGGGGATGGAGAAGAACCTTCTGGAAACAGAACATTACACCTGTGATCAGGCTCGTCAAAGAAAAGCTCTCTTCACCAATGATGAAATCAAAATTAACTTGGAAACTTTAATAGACTACAAAGGCACCCGGCCATTTCAGGATTGGAGTTAATCCCCCAGATTTGTATTATGAGACAGACGAGCTGCACAGGTCCAAACCATATGGTGTTGCAGCACTGCGAGGGGAAAGTGGACATGAACCCCCACTACTAACGCAGAAACTATGACCAATCGACAACTTCTCACAAAGAAATCAATTAGAGATTTTCCCCCTCAGTGGAGTCTCATTGGATATACAGCTCACACTTAAGAGCAGGGGCCATGCCCAGCAGATGGCCAACACAAAACAAGCTCTGGTATTTTTGGAAATGCCTTTGGTCTCATCTTGTTTTGTCTGGGCACTTCTCACCCTACTGGTCTTTTGCTTATATGCAATGGCTTCCAATTTCGTGTTTTTGTGGTGTTTGCTTGTACGGATGTGTATGTCTTTGCACGTATATGTTTCTCATGGTTTTTCTCTGTTTTTAACATCTTGTTTGATTGGTTGGTTGGTGGTGGGTTGGTGGTTGGTTTTTAATTTGTCTGTTTTTTTAAAGAGAAAGAGAAAAAGTAAGTCATGGAGTTGGGTGAGTGGGGAGAATCTGGGAGGAGAAGATAGAGGGGAGGGGAAACGGTGATCAGAAAACATCATATATAGCTTTTATAAAATAAAAGTTTGTCTATGAATTCCACAGCTGTACCATGCCATGTACAAACAAACAAACAAAAACAAATGTCATTTTAACTTTTTTTAAAGAAGAAGTCAAAAGAAATCAGGGAGTTGATACATTCCCTCCCTCCCAGCTCAGAAAATTCAGCCCTGAGAGAAGTTTCAGTCTGCCTCTGAAACCCAGAAGTAATTACAAATCATTCTTTACATTTACTGCAAGAAGCAGATAGTGTCAGCATTGTGATTCTAAAGGATGTTCTTGACTGCAGGAGCCGTGAGCAAAAGATAGCAGTGTCTCTCTCTTTCAAAGCTCCCCCTCTTGCTCAATTCCTCGCCCTCTTTTAAAAGTTCATCCCTTTTCTTTAAGAAAAAAAAACTTTCACTTTTTCTTAAACCAACTTGAAGCATCCATCCATTCAGAAACTAAAACCTGCCCATCCCAACCACTAACCCATCCTTTCCTCCTCAAGTCTGATTGTACTGTGATGTGAAAGTTATATGGAGCAGGTCAGGACACCTGAGCTCAGCCTGTCTGTCACCAAGTTGGGGAATCATAGCCACTTTTATACAGATCAATAGGGTTATAGTTAGGGTTAGGATGGGTCCATATCTGCCAGGGCTTCTTTTTTTTTTTTCTTTTTTTTTTTTTTCCGGAGCTGGGGACTGAACCCAGGGCCTTGCGCTCCCTAGGCAAGCGCTCTACCGCTGAGCTAAATCCCCAACCCCCTGCCAGGGCTTCTTCAAAGGCCTCTCTTATCTTTCCAACTATCTTAGTAATCACACATACACACACAAACACACACACACACATACACACGTGCATGCACCCCCAAAACCTTGCAGGCTACCATTTCTTTCTCCTGAAACAGGCTGTTACTAAGTTGTCCAAGCACACCATTAGGGACAGAGATAAAAGAAAAAAGCTACAACCTGTCCTGGAGCACTCTGACCTCAGGAGCTGGGCAGGTGAGGCCATCAATAAGCTTCAGGACCTGAGCTTGGATCCCCAGTACACATGTAAACATCCAGGCATTGCCTCTGTGAACCCATTACTGTGGATGCTGAAATGGGTGATTTCTGGGATCTCACTGGCCAACCAGTCTAGACAACCAGTGAGCTCCAGCTTCAGTGAGAGATCCTGTCTGAAAAAAAATACAGTGTAAAATAATTGAGGAAGACACTTCTGGCCTCATAGCCTCATGTTCTAAGAATCCCTTCCCTGGGGAGATAGAAACAATGTCCACTCACTCCATATAAGGTCCTAAAGGCTAACTAAAATATGCTTCCTCCAAAGTTCAACCTGGAGAACTAGTGCATTTCTTGTCTTACTTACAGAGCATGGGCAATGGGTTACTTACAGGAGCATTGGTGACCCCAAAGTACCCACACTGGAAAGACTTTACCCAGCCTAATGGTTTCCCAGCTGCATAGATGGACACCCTCCCCACCCCACCCCCTTAATAAACATGTTTTAGTGTGGTGGTTTGAATAGGTTTGACCCCCACCCCTGTGACTCATGTGTTTGAATAGTGCCCATAGGATATAGCACTATTAGGAGGTGTGCCCTTGTTGGAGTAGGTGTGGCCTTACTGGAGGAAGAGGAAGTGTGTCACTGTGGGGGGTCGGTTTTGAGGTCTCTGTGCTCAAGCTCTGCCCAGTGTGACAAGTGAGCCTCCTCTTGGCTGTCTCCTCCTGGCTGCCTTCAGATCAAGATATAGAAATCTCAGCTCCTCCAGCACCAAGCCTGCCTGGAAGCTGCCATGCTTCCCTTCCCACCATGATGATAATGGACTGAACCTCTGACCCTGTGAGCCAGCCCCAGTTAAATGTTGTCCTTATAAGAGTTGCCTTGGTCACGGTGTCTCTTCACAGCAATGGAAACCCTAACTAAGACACCAAGCCTATGAACTCTAGCACCTGAACCCTGGTGGCTAAAGCTCTGAATGGTTAGGGCCAAATTCTATCCAAATGTGAAGCTTGGAGGAGTGGTTGGAATCTCGAATGAAGATCCAATAACCTTTACTACCTCTTTTTTCTCTGAATGAATGGCGACCATCAACAGGCACCCCCCTGTTGGTCTCTTATAAGCTCAGATGATCTGGCAAAGGCTGTTTTCCTCAATAGACTATATTCTGTAATAACCTCACATGGGCAAACACACACACACACACATACCACATACACACACACATATACACACATATACACACACATACACACACATACACACACATACACACAAAATACACACACATACACACAAATACACACACACACACATACACACACATACACACACACACAACATACACACACATACACACATACACACACATACACACAAATATACACACACACACATACACACATACACACACACATACACACAAATATACACACACACATACCCACACACATACACACACAATATACACACATACACACAAATATACACACACATACACACAAATATACACACACACATACATACACACACATACACACACACACACACATACACACACACACACACACACACACACACACACACAGATTTACAGCAGAACACTGCCCCTTTTTTTAGACAGGATCTTGCTATGTAAAGCAGGCTGCCTTCAAATTTACAATGATTCTCCTGCCTCAGCCTCTCCAAGTGGTAGAATTACAGGTATGAGCCATTCTGCTAGGAACTCTGTCTTTCTGTACATCAGGCTAGAGAGAACAGGACGTAAAAACAGGTCAGGTACATAGGGCACAGACCCGCAAAAGCACACCTGTGTCAGCTCCAGAGCAGAGGAGGGGACCGGGCATCCTGCTCTGTCGCCCTCTATATTATTCCTCAGAGACAGGATCTCTCACTGAGACTGGAGCTTGGCTGGTGGCCAGCAGGCTCCAATCATCTTCCTGTCTCCATCTCCCAGAAATCTAAGGTTATTAATGCATGCAGCCCCGTCAAAGTTCTGACATGGAGGCTGGGATCTGAATTCAGACCTCACAATTGAGCATCAAACTTACCTACTCTGCCGTCTCTCCAGACTTGAAAATTTTAAAAGGTTATTAGAAATATAAAAGCTAGGGCAACTGCATATATACATACACATATATATACAAACATACATCGTACATACATACATGCATACATACATGCATGCATTCATACATGCATACGTAGGGGATAGAGAGATGGCTCAGCAGTTAATAGCACTTGGCTGTTCTTGCAGTGGATCTGCTGAGTTTGGTTCCCAGCACCCACATCAGTTATCTCACAACCACCTTTATTTCTGGCTTCAAGGGATTTGACCCCCTCTTCTGGACTCCACAGGCATTCACACAAACATGCATATACATGCATATAAACAAACACATACACATACACATAAACAAAAAGTAAAATCAATCTTTTAAAAAATATTGGAATAAAAAAAAGTTTTTTTTCAAGAACAGACCTGTTGAGAATCCTCAGGCACTGACCTCCTAAACATGGCTCCTGCCCTCATATCCAATATCTGGGCCCCACAGCTGTGGCCTGCCCCTCTGAAGACTGAGGAAATAAACCTGAATAATTATCTAGATTTAACCCATTCTACCTGCTCAGACTCATATTCTTCCACTTTACTGTAAAAAAAAGGGGGGCACCAATTTCAAAGCTAGAGATAACGGCTCTGATGTGTGGGTCACTATGGTAACTCCTGGTGAAGTGTGGTGCCATGTGTGCCGATCACCAACTAGTCCTGACCTAACTTCTACCATGACTCACCCCATAAGATCCCAAAGCCCTAGCCTTGAGGAAAAAGATTCAAGAACAGCTTTCTCGTCTTCACATTCGACCACTTCAAACTTTTGCAAACACAGGCTCGGTTTGGTAACGCGGCTGGATATGGCTCCTGTGTGGGCACAGAAGTGCCCTTTTACTATCTGGGGTGGAATTGCTTTAGCTAGGAGGGCAGGGAGTCTCCTGTTCAAGACAAAGGCTCCAAGATGCACGCCACGACTGATGACTGACAATAGCTTAGTGAGTTCAGTCAAAACGATCAGTCGGGGCAGGAGAGATGGTTCAGTTGGCTAAGTGCTTGTCTTGAGGGCACAAGGAACCGAATTCTAGACCCAGAAATTGGGAGAAATGTTTATAATCCCAATGCAGAGACAGGCAGACCCCTGGGTCTCCTGGGCCAGCCAGACTGGCCTATTTGACTTGGCTAGCTCCAGGTCAGTAAGAGACTCTGTGTCAAAAACAAGGTAGATGTCAGCCAAGATCGTCCTCTGACTTCCAAGTGCACATGGACACACAGGACAATCGGTCCGTGCCCATTGCTTTGTCCTTGCTGTTGGCTGGGGAAGGTCAGAAGAGAAAACTACTGGAGGTGAATGTCTTTCATCAGTGTCTTCTGTGGGCACACCATGGGCTACATTTTTCTAAGCCATAACTACCTTTGAGGGTAGCATCTAGATAATAGCTACCCAGAACAGGAAACCAAACCTCAGAGGAAAGAGTTACCAGTAGGGCGAACACCCAGGTTCTGGCCCAGGGAACCCATAGTTGCACTCTCTCCACGTGAAGTCTACCAGAGAGCATATATCACTTGAGGAGCCTATCTAGGAACTCCTGGATTCAGAAACTGACCACCTTTGAGTGAAGATGACAAGGAGTGGATACGAATGTCTTCTTCTCTCTGCTTCATGTTCTATGCTCAGGAGTTAGGGGTGGGGTCATCTCAAACCTGACCATTCAGCAGAGCATGTAATGTTACCAGTGCCCAGGCCTAACACAGACCAATGGATCAGAGTCTGGGGGTCCGAGGACTCTAAAACCCAGACACTCATATTTGTTAAAACTCCATTGACATTTAATAAGAAGCCAAGACTGACCTCCAGTGTAGGTAAAAGAGTTGTAGGTGGAATGACTAGGAAGACATCTTGTCTATAAAACTGTCGTGCTGGAGGATGTTCTGCTGGGGGCCTGGATTCTGCATCGCTGTTCTGGGTTGAATAACTCTGACCACAGCTGCCTTCCGAGCTGGAGAGGATGTCTAAAATTACAGCCAGACATTCTGCTTTCTGACTCAAATGCCCTTCAACTGCAGGCTAGGTTTTCCTCCCCTGTGGATGCCCATGAAATGAGGACACAAAGAAAGGCACCCCGGATGCCGGGTACCATGTCCTGAGATGCTTAAGCAAAGATGCGAAAGACGGGAATGTGTTTTGTCAAGTGGCCAGGCTGTGGAAGGTGATGTTTCCTATGAATGGCTGAAAATACCATTCACAGGTATAAGAAAAGCATAGAAAAATCAACTGTTTCCTTCTTTTCTTAAAACTGTTACAAGAATTTTGACACTTAGAGAAAAATTTTTCATTTCCAAAGGAAATGTCAGCTCACTGAATTAGCAAACATTTGTTTCAGAATAGAAGAGCAAAAGTTGTAGTAGTTAATTTGTGGTCTTAAAATTCTTCGACATGGTAGCCCTAGTAGACAGAAAACCTGAACCTTGTTTAGTGAAGGAAAACAACCAGACACTGATTTAACTGGCAAAACTGATCTTACACAAGGAAAAAATAAGGTCTTTTTGTGATACTTTCTATTCGTGTCCCACTTTACATTGTCCCAAATATTTCAAAGAGCCATTCTTTTTTTTTTTAAGTATTTATTTATTTTAAGTATATGAGTACACTGTCTTCAGACACACCAGAAGAGGGCATCAGATCTCATTACAGATGGTTGTGAGCCACCATGTGGTTGCTGGGATTTGAACTCAGGACCTCTGGAAGAGCAGTCAGTGCTCTTAACCATCTCTCCAGCCCTCAAGCAGTCATTCTTATACCTATAATCCAATACTAAGGAAGCTGAGGCAGGAGGAACCCAAGTTCTTACACAGTCTGTGCTATATAGTGAGACTGTCTCGGGGTGGCAGAGACAACAAGATAATTCAGTGGAGAAAGACACTTGCCACCACACAACCTGAGTGTGGCCAACCCCTGGGACTCACATCCAGGAAAGGTAGAACTGACTTCTGAAAGTCCCCTTCTGACCATCCCACCACCACGTAAATGAATGAAGGCATAAAAATCGATCGTTATCTCTATTCTCATACTTGTCTTTATTCTTCTGAGAGTCTCATTTGTTCCTGGAAAGAAAATACGGCAGGTAGTAGTCATCCATTTCAGAGATAGGAACATTGAGGTTTAGGGACAGGGAGCGCAAAACGATTCCTAGAGAAAGCCAGAAAGAGAGAATGACACTGCAATTGACTGCTGTTAGTTTGCAAATACCACAAAAAAAGGGCGTGCTCTCTCAGACTCCCACATGTGCGAGTGTGTGTGTGCATGTGTGTTAAGAAGCCCAGTAAAAAGGCTGATGAAATGCAAAGAATCAGACCCTTAGCTAGAGCGAATCTCAGACAGAAGCTGGAGTGTCACTCTGTCCACAGATGGCGTAAAATCTGCAAGACTGTTTCCATCCACAGCAACACCACGAAACAATCAATCAGAAGTGGCTTTGTTCGCCTGAAACATTGTTTTGACTGAGCATACTTGATCGGAAGAGGAGGTTCTAGAATCAGCTTAGTACCATTCACTTAAATAAAAAAGCGCCATTATGGTGTCCCTCTTTTTCTCCATGTGCAGAAATTGATACAATTCTGTTTTCATTTCAGAGGACAAGTTCCTTAGGGAATGTGTGATTTAAAAAAAAAAAAAAAAACCAAGCAGGTGTCTAACTGCTTGCATATTTGGCAAAGGATTCTTTCATTAAAATAAACCTTACAAACAAATACAGTCCACATTACTCCCTAGCTTCCATGGCTACCCCAGTAAAAAGCAGGTGAGAATCCTACCCATGTGCTTAGACCAAAAAGGCAGATGCCCCTGTACCTCTCATCAGAAGAGGCCAACAGTCCAGACCCTGGAAACCAGCACCTTCCTCATCCCCCAGCCTCTTGGAGACTTGGGTGGGAGGGTTGGGTTGGTTGGTTGGTTGGTTGGTTTGAGACAGGGTCACTCTGTAGCCCAGGCTGGCCTGGGCTCTCTGCTTCCGTTTCCAGAGTAATGAATGACAGGTGTGCACCACCATGCCTAGCTTGTTTCTCTTACTCAGTGTCGCTTGCCATTCTAGGAAAGTATTCCAATAGGACCTGTAACCGCAATGCTTTGAGTGAGCAGGAAAAGAAGACCAGCCTGGGATAATGGAGTTAAGGGGTTGAGCTGCAGACACATCATTCAGGGACCGGCATGCAACCTCCCAACAGCAGGCATCAAAAGAGGGAGTACCCAGGTTGTTTATCAGCTTGCCTGGATGTAGAACAGAGAAGGAAAACCAGCAGGCAAGCCTCAAAAGCTGCCGGCAGTCAGACGCCATGGCCACCAGGCTCTTCATGACGAACACAGCAAGGCAGTTTGAAGAGGAGGAAACCAACCACCTCCACCGCTTCTCATCACAGGTGTGACAGAAGCAGAATGACTTCAAACCTACGCCACCCCATTGCCAGGTCCTGTAAGGCCCCAGGAACATGAATGACAGCCGATTCATGGTTTATGAGGTTTTACTATTGTTATTGTTGTTTTGAGACCCCAGAGGTAGTTTATAATGTTGTCATGGGCATGAATTATCTTTGTAGGTGGAGGAGGATGACACTTTTGAAGAGACTCTTCGCAGGCAGGTAGATTTCCAATCTCAGTGCTATGCGGTGAGCACTAGGTTTCCACCAAGCACTGGCTAACATCTGTCCCCTTCTCTGTCACTAACCGTGCATGTGTTTCTGGTTTGATTTGGGTTTGGTTTTCCATGCATAGTCTATTGTAGTCCAGCCTGGCCTTAAACTTGCTATGTTGTCACAGATGATCTTGGACTCCTGATCCCCCCACCTTCAACTCCCAGGTACTTCCACCACCACACCCAGCACATGTGTGTATGCAGGCTTCTGTTCTTTTGTTTTCTTTTCTTTTCCTGTCTTCTCTGCTAAGGTTGCCTTCAGTGTATTGTTTTCTGAGACCATAGAAAGCGAGAATAATGCGTCTTACTGTGAGCTCATGAAAGATTCAATTAAAATCGCCAGGAATCAATTTTTTATGGGCTATAAAGCTCCGAATCATCTAGTAAGTTCTTCTGAGTAGCTGAGTCTAATCGAGTTCCCACTCTGCTCATCTTTCTTGTTAGACTTGCAGATGCCTTACTCTCCCCAGTCGGCTCTCAGAGCATTTTGTGTTGCTTGCTTCTCCTTGGGTGGGCAGACTCACACAGCCAAACCTGCCCTGAGCAGGAGCTCTAGAAGAAAGCCAACTCTGTTGTGAACCAATTGCTTCTGGAATAGTGACAACCCTTCTGGATTAATTGCCTTAGATATTGAACCAAATATTTGTGCTTCTCTCTTACTGTCTTTGAATATTTTCTATATCAAAATATTTTTAGAATCACACACACACACACACAAAATGCCAGAGTTGTATTAAAGGTCCAGTACCTAATTAGCTTTCTCTCCTTACTTAAATTGGTATCTCTCTTCTCCTATCTGCTTCTATTTCACTATGTGTCTAAACCACCTATTTCTCTCAAAGAAGGAACCCAGGCATGCAAACATAGAGGCAGTAAGACATCTCAATTCTTCAAGAAAAGCTATTATCCTCCAGAAGAGAAAAAAAAATGAGTATGAATCCATCCTCTGGCTTCAACCTACCCGTCTCTCTTTTACAAAGGGCAGACTTTGTCCCCTATGGTTTGGACGGCTCTATGAGCTATTTCCTCACAAGAATGCTGGTGTCTAAAGTCTGCTGGATGTTCATACCACACAACATCTCATCATTGTCCTCTCCTTTCCTTTGAGGGAATTAACACTTGCTGAAACCAGTTAAAGCATAGAAAGAGTAGGTCTCCAATTTTTGCCCCTGTAGGGGGAAAAAATGTAATAGAAAAAAAAAAAAGCTGTCTGCCAAGGTCAAGCCTCTTTATCCCACCCACCTCTGTTTAAACGAATGAACGCCTATCCCACAGGAAGGGTGGCCTCCTCCTCATTTAAAAGTAGAGCTGCTCAGCGCAGTCTTAAAGTCCTCAATCCGCGCATTAATCTATACAAAACAAACTCCTCCACCCTCATTGTAATAAAGAAAGTCGACCCTATATACGTTCCATTTTCCCGTGGTTTAATCTAGCTGTTTCAGATCAATGCGGTGTGTGTTTGTGTGTGTGTGTGTGTGTGTGTGTGTGTGTGTGTGTGTGTGTGTGTGTGTTTCATCTTCCTAGAGGATCAGCTGTGCACACACAACGAACTACCAATTCAACACTGAAAACTGAGCTTTAACACACTGGGAAAAGCGGCGTTTATTTTCTGTCAGATCCCTCTCGGACATTTCCAGTTCAAGGACGGTTGGTTGCTGGCCACCTCCCATCCTTCACAGGGTCACAGCTTCCTCAGACTCCCCAGCGCCCTGCTTCTGTCCTGGCTGCCAGTGCGGCCAGCCAGAAGGGCGACTCCGCAAGCCCCAGCTTGATGCCCTCGAATGTCTCCACCTGTTCCAACATCACCACCACCCAAGCTCAGAAAGGGTTGGCCGCAGGCCAAAGGAGGCAGCTGTCCTCTCAGCCTCCGGCTGCCTTCCGGGTGGAAGAAAGGAAAGAAAGTGCCCCACCACCTGGCACAGAACCCACTATCCTGCCCCCCACGTAATGCATTCTTGACCCACGCCGGGTCCAATAGAACCAGGAACAGAGCCCAGCTGGACATTGAACCCACAGGGAACTCCCAGAACTGACTTCTCTGCTCTGTCTCACTAGGCACCAAGCCGATGCTCTGCCTTGGCCTCCAGGAAGGGGCGCGCCACTTGGTGGCCAATGACAGACCCATGAGTACCAAGGATAGGGTGGCTGCCGGGCCCTTGAGCACAGGACACGCCCCGAGCGTCCTAGCTAGCATTGCCTAGGAACTGAGATGGACAGCAGAGCCTCACTTGAAGGGTGGCCCTCAGGTCTGCATCTACAAACTCCCTTCCTAAAGTAACAGAAGCTATTATGTGGAGTACTGGAACCCTAGCTGCCGAAGTGTCTCTGGGCGGCCGTAGTGTCCACTTACCTGGCAGTCGGTGCCAGAAACCCCAGCGGGACAGGTACAGCTGTAGCCGGGCTCAGCATCGACCGCAGGATGCTCTTGGTCGGTCACCGAACGCGGAGTGCACACGCCCCCGTTCCGACAGGGTTGCGAGGCGCACGGTCCCGGAGCAGGCAGGGGCGCGGCGGGCACCGGGCTGGCCAAGCAGCTGCTTTGGGGCCCAGCACCCAGCAGCAGCGGCAGCAGGGCCAGCACGGGCAGCAGCGGGGCACCGGGCGCCTGGGCGCGGCGGGGAGGCATAGCGAGCCGAGAGGACGCAGAAGCTGGAGCGGAGCTGGGCGCGGTGGCGGCGGCGCTGCTAGCGGCGGAGATGGCGGTGGCAGCGGCGCCAGCGGCTGGTGCTGCTCAGCGGGACCGGACGCCTCCTGCAGCTGCGGGAGCCCGTGGTTCCCCGGGCAACCGCGGGCGGGGCCGGGGGCGGGGCCCACGGAGGCTAGGCGCCGGGCGGGTGGACCCGGGATGGGAACCCTTCTGCTCCGCGTCTCAGCAAGTTGCAGGAAGACTGTCCTCGGTCCCCAGCCTCAAGGGGTCAGAGTCGTGGGTGTGTCCAAAGGAAGGCAGAAAGGCACAGAGGTGGGGGCTCTCGGCTGGGAGAGGGGAGAGAGGCGATGCTGGGGTGGAAAGTGAATGGAGAGGCGCCGGCAGCCTGGAGAGACCGCTTCAGATGGCTCGCAACTGCCACTCACGACCTCTTGGCGCAGAATCTGTGAGACCGCAGCGGGACCGGCCTGACCTTATTCTCACGGGTGCTCCACCCGCTCCCACAATACTTGTCCCTGTCCCCAGCACTCACAGCTCTCTCGCGCCACCAGCGAACCCAGCGGACCTCTCAAGGACCTGACCTTGTACCGCCAAGATCGGGGCCCTTGTCCTTGGTGCTGAACCCTCAGTTTCCTCGCCCGGCCTTGCCCAGCTCGCAGCTCACAAGAGCTGAAAGAAGCTTGGGGTGGCGGAAAGTGGGAAATCAGAGTATACGACCCTATTTTAAAATACGGGATAAAACTGAGACCCATACAGTCTGGGTCCCCTCCCAGAACACTGTGGGAACCCTTGTGCACTTTCAGCAGACATTTGCTACGGAACTCTTCAGGGAAGGAGATTTCACAGTGACCTACTTCGAGAGCTTTTGTATCCTCCCAGTTAGGCTGCTCCCGGTGTGGCAGAGACAGAGGTCAAATCCGCTGGGCAAAACTCAGTAGGCTATGTCCCCACTCATAACCGCCTTTCACGACCTCCACTCTGCATAGAATCTCTAAATCTAGTTACCCCTGTCTATGCAAAACTTAAAAGGAGGAGGAGTAGCGGGCCAGGATGGCTCGCATAGTCGGTATCCCTAGTAGTCAGAAGACTGATAGAGTCAGAAGTCTCAAGGTATGTCTTGGCTACCTAGGGAATTCAAGGCCAACTTGGGCCATGTGAAACCCTGAAGAAGACAAGAGAAGAGGAAGAGATGGAAGGAAGGAGGGAGAGAGAAGGGAAAGAAGAAAGGAGAGGGAAACGGAGAAAGAAGAATAGGGAAGACGAGAGAAGGAAAAAATTACTCTTTTTGCATTAACAGACTAGGTAAATTTTCTAGAGAACACAAAAGGATTTTGTAAAACACTGGGCTAATAAGAAAGTAGAGACTTCATGAGAGGTTATAGATGCTACAGATCTAGTGACCAGGGGCTGTTGAAAGCCCTCTAGTGGAATCAGAAGGAGAACTGCCTGGTCTCAACCAAGCCTGTTTAGATCTCAAATCACAAACCCCTGTTTTAGAAGATACCTAAAATTCCTGTGTTATAGGGTGACCCCCAAAACCTAGACAGATCTGTCTCCAGCAGTGATGTGAACTCCAATGGTACCTGCATTTCCCTCCCACCTGCTGGCATTTTACTTGAAACCTCTTCTTAAAGTCCCAATGTTGTGCCACTCCGGCGCCCTCTGGTGGCCCTGGTGTCATCATTCAGATGGCTCTTGTGCTCTCTGGGCCATTACCAGAAGTTAGAGGAACTTCTGTTTCCTCCCTCCTAGACAAACAGATAGAGTTGCTCATTTCCTTCTACCACGATACAAACAAATGAAGCCAAAGAACATATTTTTTAATCAAAAAGGTTGTGAAAAATTAAAGGCACATTTCTGTTTGTTAAGTTTTTGCCTAAGCAAATCCTTTTTTTAATTTCTTAACACTTTGAAATAGGGGACCTAAAGAGCACATTGATGCCAATTTCTGAGTTTTCTAGGCAACGTCATTGGGGTTTGTCTGGTTTTTATTAAAGTATTATGTCTTTAATTTTTAAGGGTATATTTCAGGGATGAAGCACATTGTCATACCATTTTGTCTAGGCTACATGCTAAATCTTCCAGTTATCAGAGGACTCTTCCAGCTTTACTCATGAACTAAATTTGCCTGAAAGACATAATAAAACATGGATTCACCATGGATAAGAAGAACTGACAGGCCAAAGAAAGGATTCCATCCAAGTCCAGCTTCATCAAGCAATAAATTAATTGGGGTTATTTACAGGGATATCAGTGCCACGGCTATGCTACCAGCAAGTCACCAGAGTGGCAGCTATACCACAGAGGATTCCCACTCTCTTTGATCAATTGTCCGATTCTCATATAGTGGCAATTGAACTCTCAAGGAAGGGCGAGCCCATGAGCTCCCCATGCATCTTCCCTCCCTCCATGATAGACTATTAATAGATCACATCTTATGTGGGACACCACAGCTGATTTGTTTCAAGACACTGAGGAGACAGTTATGCCTGTGAACCACATGTGCAGAATCATGTGGTTGGTCCTGGGGAACAGAACATGAGCTTGTAACTCTTGACCCCAAAGCACCCATGTAGTAAACACCAGGCAAGTATTGCATTGCTATTACTGTTCTGCTCGTCGTAAACGTTCCAGGGTGTAGCACAAAATGGACTGAGACAATAGAGGAGGGTGAAAACCGTCATTTTGTAAATTTGGAAGGGCAAACACAAAGACATGCTGGTCTTGGTCATTGTTCTATTGCTGTGAAGAGACACAATGATCAAGGTAAGTTTTATAAAAGAAAGCATTTCATTGTGGACTTGCTTATAGCTTCAGGTGTTAGCTCATTATCATCATGGCAGGTGGTATGGTGGCACAGAGGCAGGTATGGTGGTGTAGAAGTAGCTAAGAGTTCTATGTCCTGATCTGTAAGCAAAGAGAGGAAGGAGGGAGGAGAAAGAGGAGAGAGAGAGAGAGAGAGAGAGAGAGAGAGAGAGAGAGAGAGAGAGAGAGAGAGAGAGAGACTGGGTCTTGTGTGGGCTTTTGGAATCTTGGAGCCCGGGTTGGGGATTTAGCTCAGCGGTAGAGCACTTGCCTAGCAAGCGCAAGGCCCTGGGTTCGGTCCCCAGCTCCGAAAAAAAAAAAAAAGAAAGAAAGAAAGAAAAGAAAAGAAAAAAGATTACCAGTATGGAATCTTGGAGCCCAACTCCAGTGACATACTTCCTCTGAAAGGCTACATCTCAGGGCTGGAGAGATGGCTCAGCAGTTGAGAACACCGGCTGCTCTTCCAGAGGTCCTGAGTTCAATTCCCAGCCACCACATGGTGGCTCACAACCATCTGTAATGGAGCCCAATGCCTGTTCTGATGTGTGTGAAGACAGTTACAGTGTATTCATATACATAAAATAAATAATTATCTTTTAAAAAGAAAGGCTACATCTCCTAATCCTTCTAATCCTTTCAAATAGCATCACTCCCTGATGACCAAGCATTCAAAACTACAAGTCAATGGAAGCCACTTTTATTCAAACCACAACATGTGGGTTACTGAATTTCTAGAGTTAGTGTAGCCAATGCTGTTTTAACCCATTCTGCTGGTTTGGTAAGGCACTAGAGTAGTTCTATTTTTAGTCAAGAATTTGGAGATAAGGCATATAGTTAGAAAGTGCCAGTCAAGTACCACACCAACCTTCCAGGCTGTATTGCTTTTGCATTGTGACCAAATTCCTGGCATAAACAAGGGAGGAGAAGTTTACTGTGACTCGATTTTAGAGATATTTCAGTCTGTCAAGATGTGGAGGCATGGTTATGGAAGTGGATCCATTCGCAATGTAGGGAGCACTTGGGAATCAAACATTAGGGTGTGTAGAACCAGGAAAGGTCTGCCCATAATAAAGCTTATCTCACTAGCCACGCCCACCTCCTAAAGGTTCTGTTCAAACCTTCAAAATAGCCCCACAAACAGAGGACCCAGTGTTCAGAACATGAGTCCAAGGAAGACACATAGGATTCAAAACATAACATGCGTCTATAAAAATATTTAACACTAATCTATAAAAGTATGTAATTTTAAAAAGGTGACTAATGTTACATTATTTTATTTTATTTTGGATGTGCATGTGCCATAGAATGCTGTGGAGGTTAAAGAGCAAAGTGCGGGAGTTGGTTCTCTCCTTCCACCTTCTGGGTCCTAGGAATTGAACTCAGGCCATCAGGCTTGGTGGCAAGCTCCTCTACTCCACATAACTCCAGAGGCCGGAAAGTTCAATAGCAAGGTGCCAGTATCCAGGGCCTTTGCTTTGCATCATCATCACATGATAGGAAGTGAAAACGCAAGAGAGTACAAGAAGAAGCCAAACGCATGCTTTCACGAGAACACTGATTCCACCCATGAGGACAGAGACTTCCTAGTGTAACGACTTCTAACTGTTCCACCCCTAACACAGTAGGAGCAGGAACTGAATTTCAATATAAGTTTTGGAGAAGACAGATATTTAAACCTAGTGCCTCTTTCACTTCATTTTGTTTTGTTTGTTTGTTTGTTTGTTTGTTTTATAAAGAAGATATATCTTTAATCCCAGCACTAGGGAGGCAGTGTTCGAGGCCAGCATGGTCTACAGAGCAAGGCAGGACTTCACAGAGAAACCCTGCCTCAAAAAAAAAAAAAAGAAAGAAAAAGGAGGAGAGAGAGAGAGAGAGAGAAAGAAAGAAAGAAAGAAAGAAAGAAAGAAAGAAAGAAAGAAAGAAAGAAAGAAAGAAAGAAAGGAAAAGAGAGAAGGAAGAAAAAAAGAAGAGGGGGAAGAGAAGAGAAAAAAAAAAAAAGAGAGAGAGAGAGAGAGAGAGGAGAAGAGGGAGAGGGAGAGAGAGAGAGAGAGAGAGGAGAGGAGGAGAGGAGAGGAGAGGAGAGGAGAGGAGAGAGAGAGGAGGAGGAGGAGAGGCAAGGCAAGGCAAGGCAAGAGGTTGAGCAAGCCATGAGGAGCAAGCCATTAAGCAGCACTCCTCCATGGCCTCTGCATCAGCTCCTGCCTCCAGGTTCCTGCCCTATGTGAGTTCCTGTCAACTTCCTTTGATGAGGAACTGTGATGTGGAAGTGTAAGCTGAATAAAAACTTTCCTCTCTAAGTTTTGTTTGGTTTGGTTTTTGTTTTTCCATTTTGTTTATTTGTTTGGGGGTTTGTGTGTGTTTGTTTGTTTGGCCATGGTGTTTAATCGCACCAATAGAAACCCTAACTAAGGCAAAGGGAAAGACAGTGCACTGAGGAAGTCAATCTTTATTCTAGGCTAGGCAGGAGCAGAAGCAGAATATCCTCCCCAAATCTCTGAATTTGCAGTTAGTATTTTCATCTCTTTCTCAGCACTTTTTCTGTGCTCCCAAGTCTTCACAAGCTAATCAGACCAAAACCCACCATAGAAATAAAAATATGATGCAAGGGGGTGGTTTTAAATGTAATTCAAGACTTTCACCAAGAAATGCCACAGTCAAAGGAACCATAACAATTATCATATGCCTGTACTAGCCACTATCCGATTAGTCATTTGAGCATCTTAGCACAGTCAGGTTAGCTCATTCTGAATTATCATTGAACAATTCCTCTGTGCTGTCCAAGACAAGTTCTTTCTTAATGTTCTTCCTCTTAGGCTTGTTCTGACTTGAATTAAACCACTGTTCTAGCAGCTGTTTAAAGTAATTTCTCATACATTATCATTCTCCCATTGATTGGATCTTGGGCGGGTTTACATGTGAAGTCTTGAATATAAAAAAGCTGAAGGAACCAGACCTTTCCTATATAAATATTTCATAAACCACTTGAAGCACCACCAAATGGAAATCAGACCTTCCAGACACTTGAAAACAGGGTAGTTACTTTAAACTCAGTAACTGCTTTTAGTCCCAACATCTTATTATGCCCTACTAGAACTCAGCGATTCTCCAGGAAGGAGTTGATCCCGGTGTCCTACAGAGAAGAAGGTACAGTTCAAACTCACCTCTGCTGTGCTAGGAATGACTCCAGTCTTTGAATTTCCCAAGGTTTTCGCTGCCATGGGAAATAGTTCATGCTTTTATTGTTCTATGGAGGATGCTTCCATTAATGGCCAAAACTAAGAATTTCTACGTGCACACAGACGTCTAGAAGTTGCTGCTTCAGGGTGGTTCTCCCGGGTTCCAAGAGAATGTCCTGAGAACATCTGAACTCTCCAAGCAACACTATCACCAATGCTGCCCACAGTGGGGCATCTGCTGTGCACACCCACTTCCCCTCCCCTCTGGATAGGTGACTCCAATCCTGTTACAGAGGAACCAGTCCTATTGTTTCTAAGCCCATTCACATGTCATCCATTCCGACACTCAGCAAATCTAATGCTGGCCTGGCAGGTCACATGGCTCGGCAGGCAAAGGCACCCAATGCCAAGCCGGACAACCTGAGCTCAGTCCCAAGGATGCACACAGTGGAGACAGAGAACTGCCTTGCACGAGTTGTCTTATAATCTACACACACAGCATGGCAAAATGGGAGGGCACATGAGTGCGTGCGTGAGTGCATGCACACACACACACACACACACACACACACACACACACACACACACACACACACACGGCTCAGTAAGCTTGACATAAAGCACTGAGAGAGTGCTTAGGACAGAGATGGAAAACTGATAACCTCAGTAGGAGACAGCTAAGCCACCCCTACAGATAGGATCCTGTGACGGGCTATAGGATGGGGGAACCAGGGAAAAAGCTTGACTCTTTAGACTTAGAGGTAAAACTGAAGATTATTTCTACCATTATGGAGGTTCCTTAAGAATGTAAGTTAGGGCTAGAGTGATGGCTCGGTGGTTAAGAGCACTGTCTGCTCTTCCAGAGGTCCTGAGTTCAAATCCCAGCAACCACATGGTGGCTCACAGCCATCTGTAATCAGATGCCCTGTTCTGGTGCGTCTGAAGACAGTGTATAATAAATAAATAAATCTTTAAAAAAAAAAAAAAGAAAGAAAGAAAGAAAGAATGTAGAAGTTAGAACCGCCATAGAAGTCAGCTGTCCCCCTCCTGGGTTTGTGCATGGGGATTCTTACAACATCCATGTATATTGTTGCACTGTTCACAAAAGCCAGGAATGGACCTGACTAGATGCCCATCAACAGATGAATGAAGAAAGAAAATACACAGAAAAGCTACACATACACAACAGAATCTTACACAGGCGTTTGGTTGGTTGGTTGGTTGGTTGGTTGGTTGGTTGTGGGGTTTTTTGTTTTTTTTTTTTTTGGTGGGGGGGGTGGTTAATGAAATCCTGACATTTGCAGGAAAACGGATGCAACTTGAAACAGCAACCCTGCAAGAAAGGAACAAGTCACAGAAAGACAAGCACTGCATGCGATGTCTCTCATCAGTAGGACCGGGATTTAAAACTTCACACGTGTACATGCATGTGTTTCTGTATGTGTATATGTGTCCCCAACGTAGAAGAACATGAGAGGAGGAATTGATCTTAGTGGAGATGGGAATAGAATATATGTACTGAAAAATCAGGAGGGGAAGAAAAGAAACCAGCCAGAGGGGAAGGGGGACAAAGGAAGGTAATGGGAAGGGGAAGGGGTGGAAACAACATATACCGATGTATATGTATAACGATGTCATAATGGAACCAATTACTTTAGATGATAATCTAAAATATTAAAAAGAAAAACAAGGGGTTGGGGATTTAGCTCAGCGGTAGAGCGCTTGCCTAGCAAGTGCAAGGCCCTGGGTTCGGTCCCCAGCCAAAAAAAAAGAAAAAAAAAAAGAAAAAAAAGAAAAAAGAAAAAAAAAAAAACAAAAGAAAAAGAAAAACAAAAACGGGGGAGGGGGCTGACTGAAGACATATCTCTGTGTTTAATCGCACTCGCTATTATTCCACAGAGCCTAAATTTGGTTCCCTGCATCTGTGGCGGGCAGCTCACAATTGCCTGGAGATCCAGGTCCAGGGGATCCACTGGACTCTTTTGACCTCCATGGGCACCTGCACTCAGACACATGCAGACTCACACACCCTCTCCTCTCCCTCTCCGCTCCTCTCCTTTCCTCTCCCTTCCCTTCTCCCTTTTCCTCTCCTCTCCTCTACCCTCCCCTCCTCTTTTCTCCACTTCTCCCTCTCCTTCCCTCCCTCCCTCCTGCTCAATAAAAATAAAATCTTTTTTTAAAAAGGAAAGATGACTTCTAGCTGAAGTAATCAGTGACTTCTAATTACTTTATCAATAAAAAGACTCTCATTTTAACCCAACAGAATCATTCTTTTTCATTTGATCCACACAGTGAATTCTCACTGTACAGAGAGCTGCTATGGACCAGCATTGGTGTCCTTGAAGCCCTGTACTCCCACAGAAAGGACACTGGTGCCACCGCTGGTGTGCATCTTTCAAAGGGCGCTAGGGAAGTAAGAGGGTGTGGAGTTTTAAAAGGAAACCTGGACACTGTCTGCCCATCTGCCGGCTCTCCAAGCGCAATCAAGCGCTCAGAAGACAGCCGGTGCGTTTCTGTTTGCTTTAACAATGCACGAGAGAATGCAGCAGTATTTTGTGGGATCTAATTCAATTACAAGGAAAAACTTAGGGGTTGGAAAAGGGCAGAAGTCTCTCCACGTCCCCTTCTCCCAATGTAGGCTCCAGCTTTCCCGGGTTGCCAGCTCACCCTGGCTGGTGGTGTTCTAAAGCACTGGTCCCACGTCACTATGAGATGTGATTGTGGCATCACGTGATCCTTCGTGCGTCAGGAGGCAAGGTGAGATTTGAGCATCCTCGAAAGAACGAGCTGTGAATATCAAAGGGTTTTGGCGCAGCGCCATCCCCAGCGCCTACAATCGTTTATCTCGGATGAAGCCAATTTATTTAGAAGCAGATGTCACCAACTGATTAAAAACTTCTCAGCAGCGTAAATTCCATTTGCTGTTGAGATGAAAATTAATAGACACAAGGCAGACGACATTTTTACACACGTGACAGCTCATCAGGGACACTCAGCACGTGCCCAGACATCCACATTGGCCAAGGTGAACCCACTGCTCGCTCCTGCAGCCTCCCTGAGTAAATGCATATGAGTCCCTCCACCTTCTTCTAATATGTCCCTTAATCCTAAAGCTGTCAGGATTCTTTGTCACTGTCCTGCCTGGACAGAGTCTTAAACTGCCTCCAGACACTGAAAAAAAAATGACCCACAGAAGGGTGCTTTTATATACACACACACACACACACACACACACACACACACACACACACACACACACGGGGAGGGGGGTGTTCCCTAGGGAAAGGCTGAAAGACCTAGCAATCTGTGCATTGAAAGAGACCTTTGTCTAACTCTTAGGTCTGTGAAGCTAACAGAGGAAAAATAGAGACTTTACAGAAATGATTTAGAAAAACCACTAAATCATAGAATAACCATAACAACAGCAAACTCCACGAAGGGAGAAAACTTGGATTTCCACAATCAATGAGTTGTACTATCAGAACTATCCAATTAAAAAAAATAAAAGATGTGTAAATAATTAGAGAAGATGCTTTGCAGGGACTTGAGAGATGGCTCAGAGGTTAACAGCACTGACTGCCCTTCCAGAGGTCCTGAGTTCAAATCCCAGCAACCACATGGTGGCTCACAACCATCTGTAATGAGATCTGATGCCCTCTTCTGGTGTGTCTGAAGATATATAATAAATCTTTTAAAAAAATGTTTTTACAAGGATCCACCTGTAAAAAAAGAAAGAAAAGATACTTTACACTAGGGTTGAGTGGGGAAGCAGTCAAAATTTGAATATTATACTTAGCAAAGACTTTTAAAGTTACAAAGGTTACATTCAAATACCCAAAAGAAAAGCTATGTCAAGAAATTAAAGAAAGTTCTGAGAAAAGTGTCTGATCAAGTAGGGAATATCAGTAAAGAAATGGAAATTATGAAGGAAAGAGAAACAATTTCTAGGGTCAAAAAGTTCAGAAAGTGAAGTGGAAAGCTCATTGGGGTTGGAGAGGAACTCGGAAGCTTAATAGAACAAGCAGAATAGGAATTACTGAACCTCAAGAGAGGTCAGTTAAGAGGGGTAGGAAGAAACGAATAAAGAAAAATTAATAGAGGCTCAGAAACCCTGAGACCTCATGAGAGTCTGATATATGTATAGTGTGAGTCACAGAGGAGAAAGGAAAGAGGAGAGAAGATGGGATATTTGAAGAAATGTCTCAAACATGCTAAAAGCTTTGCTTCCAAGCCAGCACTAGTGGGAGATACAGACATTCAAGAGTCGGCACTGAGAGAGAGAGAGATCTTTGGGTCACTGTGGGTCGCGTCCCCAAAGGGGATTTAGAGAGTCTAGTTCAGTCAACCTTTCTCTTTTTATCCTCTGGCTCATGCTATAAGCAGGTTTGCTCAGCCACAAATGTCTCAACATTGTCACTGGGCACACCCAATGCCTAGCACCATGGGTCCCCCCAGTCATACCGTAAAATGTAAAAAACAAAAATCCTATGAATCAAAGTGAACTTCCCTTTCAAATTCCCTTCAGTTGTGTTGTTATAGCTAATAAAAAGCTTGCTAACACGGCAGCTGACTTCACTTCAGAGTCAGTACAGAGCAGTGGATAGCATATTCGAGGTCATGAAAGGAAAGGAGGAAGTGGGGAGATGACTCGGTGGGGAAGAGTACTGGCTACCGTTGGAGAGGATCTGAGTTTAGGTCCCAGCACCCACACCAGGCAGTTCACAGCTACAGTGAGGACGACGATCCTGCTCGGGGACTGGAAGTGACTTGGGACATGAGCGGGGTTGGTGCCTCAGCCTCCTAGATACCTAGGTAAAATAGAGAGAACCTGAGGTCAAGCCAACACTCCGGCCATGGTGCGGCTGCTCCCACCAGACCTGCACAGGCCCTTAAACTTCCACTGACCTCTCTGCATCTGCAACACAAGCCTCCTGGATCAGATGACAGCAGAGACTCCAGTAGCCGAGAGACAGCACTCAGGGCGGGCTACCCAAAACACATCTTTTCCAAACTCTCCCACCTTCTTTCAACAAATTAGACCATTCCTGAGGCAGCTGCTATTCCACCAATCTACCACTGAAGAAAGCAGACAGCCCAGGGGAAAAGATCACACTCTATGTGAGAATACTTACACATACATACCTTCAGAACCGATGTGACCTAGTCAGCCCACTAGTGTCACTAACCTGAAACTCCCGATTGTAACCAAACCCTTGAACATAATAGCTTCTTTCTGGTTTGGTTTTAAGTGATTCACAGCCACAGAGACGTGTCTCTGAATATTTAAATATGCTTCTCAAATATTAAGCAGACCCCTCAGGCCATGGAAGTGGCATGTTCATATTCTCTCTCTCTCTCTCTCTCTCTCTCTCTCTCTCTGAACCACCTTCATCTGACCTCAATTCCCTGCCAATTTCAAGACTTTTTTTTTAAAAGAAGCATTTATTTATTTCATGTATGTGAATACACTGTAGCTGTTTTCAGACATAGAAGAGGGCATTGAATCCCATTACAGATGGTTGTGAGCCACCATGTGGTTGCTGGGAATTGAACTCAGGACCTCTGGAAGAGCAGTCAGTGCTCTTAACTGCTGAACCATCTCTCCAGCCCCCAAGTTCAGACTTTTAACAAGAGACTGAGAGATGCTCAGCCACTCATGCTGGCTGCTCTGGTAGAGAACCCAGGTTTAGCTCCCAGGACCCACCATGCGGATGTCTCACTCAAATAACTCCAGGGGCCAGCAATCCCTAGCAATCCTCCTGTCTCAAACATCCTCAGAGCTAGAGTTACAGGCGCATGAGCATGCTCAGTGTTTTACGTGGGTGTTGGGATCTAACTCTGGCCCTCGCGCATGCTCAGCAAGCACTCCTCACTGCTGTCGATGTTTGGGGAGCAGATTCAGAGTACTCTAATGCAAAGCTTATGTTGGAATCCAAGCTTTAAAACTGCAGTGCTGTCGTATGTGGATCACTGCTTATTTTGACACAGGTCCTTGGCTGGATAACCCAGATTGGCCTCAAACTTGAAATCCTCCTTCCAACACGAAAGTCTTCCTAGCACAGGGATTGCAAGAATACACCTCTGTACCCGGATATATGTAATTTAAAAAAAAAAAAACATTTGGGGGAAATGTGAACATTTCAATCATTTAGTAATTTTTGTGCTAACGTAGGTTGAGAATTTTAAAAAATACTGCCAACCACATAAACCAAGGGCTGTGGGGAAGCGGCAGTTTACTTCTTCCATTTCCCCAGCAACACTGGGCTGAGCACGAACCCCTCGATATTATATAGAAATCACAGCCTCTCAACACGGGAGTCACATACTCAGCCCGATGTGAAAGCTTTTCTACTGAATGCTTCAGGGGCCAAGCTGCTTAACCACCAGTGGTGTTCTTCCATATTTATCACCTAACCTTCAGACCCACATGGCCCAGATTAGGCAACTCTGAGAGATGTTATGACACTGAAAAATAGCCGCCTTAGAAGTCAGAGAGCTTCCGAGCCCCACTTCTGCGAGCCTTGTCTATGCCACAGTGAAGGAATGGTGTATCCACAACGCTGTCAGAACCTGGAGATGTTACCCTAGATGACAAATCTTAAGACCTCAAGAGTCGCGCTTGCCTAGGGAAGCGCAAATAAGGCCCTGTTGGTCCCCAGCTCGAAAAAAAAGAACCAAAAAAAAAAAAAAAAAAAAAAAAAAAAAAAAAGACCTCAAGAGTCTTCATACCAATTTTACTTAAATGGTCTTTAAATTCATTCACACCTGTCTCGGAGCGAAACAGAAGCTGATTAACCTTATCAAATTGAAGAGGTCCAAAATCACCTTGGAAGCCTAAGGTTGTGCCTACCTATGAGGGTGCTTCCAGAAAGGCCTCACTGAGGAGGGAAGACCCAGCCTTCCTGTGGACAGCTCGATTCCATGAGCTGGACAGAAGGAAAAGAATGTGAACTGAGCATGGCCAGATCAGCACCATCTCTCTCTTTCCCGACTGCAATGGTACACAATCCTGCTACCACACCACCCACCATGATGGCTATAGCTCTTCTTAAATCATGAACCAAAATAAATCCTTCCTAAACTGCTTTGGTCAGACATTTTGTCAAAACAATGAGAAAATTAACTAAATTCCTGGAGCCAGGAAGACCATAGGGATAAAACATCCCAGGTCAAAAATAGGCAATGGATTCCCCGCCTTTAGAGTATAGTAAAACCAACCTCCTTCCTTAATTTGACCTCCTCTATCTAGGTCACCTTCAATCTCATGCAAACTTTTGAGGAATGAGTTGCAGATTCCCACATGGGAAGGTAAGATCAGTCAGTCAGCACTGACCTCCCAGTTTTTCTTACATAAATTGGGAGAAATAGGACAGGGAACTGAATCACCTCGTGCCTATACACCTAGCCTAGTTCAGGGAACAGCCTGAGTAAAGAGGGGCATGAGACCTGCATGGCTGCTCATACCACACCCTAGACCTGGCACACAAGTACAGTGGCTTCTAAAGGGATACTGTGCTCTCTATTAAATGGCCCCCAACAACTGCCACTACTTTAAAGATCGGTGCTGGAGAGATTCAAGAACACAAACTCTTCTTGCAGCGGTAAGCACTCTCCTAGCGTTATAGGAAGTCTGCCCCCAATATTGTTAAGATCAGCCTCTGCTACTTAGTTTGGCTCCTAGCATTCACGTCATGTGGCTCACAACCACCTATTAACTCCAGGGAAATCTGACATTTCTGGCCTCTGTGGGTACAAACCCACACACAGTAACTAAAACATCATCTATAAAGTCCATTAATGTGCTGATACCAATTCCCAGAAGTACTTCAACCCCAAGGGGCTGCTCCCCAGTCCCCAGCAGAGCCAGGAATACAACTTCACATTGCAAACTCTTATTTAGCAGCACCTCTACTGTGTTAGCCTTTTTATAGGAAAAAGTGTCCACCCCTCCCTTACCCACCTAGATTAGTGTTTCAGAAATGGACCCATTGTCGTGAATAGAACAGACAGCCATGGCAGCCAAGGACAGTGATTTTGAAGCATTCCCTATCAGGAGACTCTATTGTCTCTGCACATTGTCTTTCAACAATTCCAAAGACACGAAGGCTTCACCAATGCACAGAAGCTCTTAACAGTGATTGCTCCAGTCAAAGGTAAGTGCTCTCCTAGTGTTCTAGACAACCTGTCCCCAATAGTTAAGATCATCCCTGCTACTTAGAAGTAGCTTTTCAAAGTAACATCCACTTCAGGAAACACCCTCTGGTTGTACATAATGTAACAAAACTAACCATGAAGGATAATGCTGTTTATTAAAAATATACTCAGGAAGTCAGGGTATTGATGCAATTTTACATACACACTTGGTAGTCTGAAGTTCCATTATTCCAGCAGTTTATATAAACGTTTCAGATCAAAAGAGAAAGAAAACACTTTACAGAGACCAGCAGTTGCTTATCAGTTTGGTCATGAGTCCGCTTGTAGTAAAAATAAAACTCCCTCTTGCATTGCTGAAGAATGTCCTTAATAGAGAACAAGTTCTGTAAGCACTAAGAAAGTTCTTCTTGCATTAATAACCATTCGTTTGAACTTCTTAGCATATGCTAACTTTTTGACCCTGTTAACTGCTGTGGGTTGTGCCAGGGCTATTACCTGTCTGGGCAACCGAGACTTTCCAGTGACGTGTCACTAGGTCTCGCTTTACTGTGGATGCCACTACTGCAGCATCAAACCTAACACCTATATAACACCTTTCAAAAGAATCATATAAAACAAAACAGTTCAAGACAATATGCTCATTACAATGGGGAAAACAAAACGGGTCAGAAAACTGAAAGCGTAAAAGAAATGGAAGCCACTTCTGTTAATAAAACACCCAGAATGCAAAGCAAAGACTAGGCATATTAATGCACTTTTTCTCCCCAACATCTCACTCTTGACAAATCGCTCTTGGAATAATGCTAGCCTTCCTATTTCCTGAACTTGTACTTATTGGTAAGAAATGAAAAAGGAATCTCAAAACAAAATGAACTTGAGAAAACACCACTGGTGATGGCTGGGAGATGGCTCAGTGGGGTCGATGCTTGAGCCACAAGGACCCATGGGGTCATCACTCACCAGCCACATTAAAAAAAAAAAATCAAATCTAGGCATGGCTGCATAGTGCTGGGGGGGTGGGGTGGGGTGGGGGGTGGGGGGGGGGATAAAGACAGGAGGATCCCTGGTAGTCAGGGAAAGGGATGGGGACAATCTGCCTGTGAGATGCAGAAGCTGCTGTCCTTGCCCTTCACATTTAAGAAGCCCAAGAAGTCACTCTTGAACCAGAAGGCACCTGTTGGCTACACCACACCTCTTGAGGTGTACCTAGTTTCACAGCAGTTAGACACAAAACTCCTCACTGCTTTCCTAGTGTTGGTGGCTATATCGAATGCTTTTGCTTCAACTGGGCCATGACATCTCCTGCCATCTAGATCTAGAGTGTAGTTTACTCTCCTGGGACCAGGAAGAGGTTTTGGTAACATCCTGACAATCCTGGAATGACTGTGAGTGTTAAAAGCGCACCAACCACACCTGTTGGTAAGTCCCTGAATCAAACCAGTGGAGTCACAGCAAACCAAGTGTACACACCCGTAGTGTGCAATGAGGCCTCTGCTCAGAGAGTGCTTTAAAGCGTCATCTTCCTGACTCTAAACTAACCACAGGACCCACGTATTGAGCAAACTTTTTCAGTAACTGTAGACTCTGAAATATTCCCGTCAGAACCATAAAAACCATTGAATAGATACAAGGAATCAATGAAGCCAATCTGCCAGCACCACAGGTGTAAAATGGAAATACATATTATTTTAATATGAAACATCACTTTGTTTTATACAGATGTCTACATTTTAACAGATCCTTAAAAAGTGAGGGGGGAAATGCTATTTTCACACAAAAATCTTTGTGCTGTTTGTAAAACATTGAGAACAGGAGACAAAGGGGCCCAGACCCCATAGCCATTAAGGGAAGCTGCAGAACCAAGTCCCTCCAGGTAACATTGGTCATTGACAAGCCTCTGTGAGCAGAGACCTCCTGGCCCAACTCCTCCCCACTGACTGGGCAAACTGTCAAGAGATTTCTGTCAGCAAGGGATGTTTCCACATAAGGCAAGGTCAGTGTAGAATGACAGTAACAGGAGTAAACCAACCCACCACCTTCCTTTTGGGTGACAGAATAAAGAAGGCAGCTCTATGCCAGTACAATTAGTTTCTTCAAAGTTCAGGTTTGTTTGTTTGTTTGTTTGTTTGTTTGTTTGTTTTTTAATGGTGCATTAATGAAGTCAGAGAGTTCAAGTTTATTAGTCTTCATCTGAGCCTCAGGAAGAAACAGATCTGCTTCCACTTCCTTTCCGAACTCTATGCTCTTCAAGTAGCTGTAAACAGCAGCAAGACCGCCATGGCTTGACTTGTGGCCACAGGACGACTCACTTGCACTGTAATGTAAGCGCTTAGACAGGGGGGCGTGTGTGACAGCACAGAACTATAAACAAAAATGGTGAAGCAAATCTGTTTTATTTTTAAGTAGAAACATTAACCTGATGATTATTGCAGATCTGAGAAATGAGAACACAAACAAATGGACAGCACTGCTTACAGGTGCTTTGATCTGTGTGGAGACAAAGGCTGAACGGTTTGTCCGCAATTAACCCTGGGAGAAGACGAGAGTGAAATAAAGACTGAGAACAGAAACAAACAGGAGTAAGGGAGGAGAAAATATCTTTTTTTAACGCCAAGACGGGGAGAAAAAAAAAAAAACTAATTCATTTAAAACGTTACACCAATTCAAAATAGTTTGGCCATAGAATAAATACCGACCAGCCCAAGCTGTGGACCTTTTAACCTATGCAGAAAAACATGAATGAGCCTTCCTTCCTCCTTCCAGAGGACAATGGAGACACCATGTAAACAGACTTAGTGTATCACTTGGCAGAAAGCCAAGTGAGCTCTGTAACTATTTTAAAACTAAGCTATAAGAAAGGCCTACCTACCTAGTTACAAAGATTGAATTATATTGAGAATATATTTCAATTCAATGAATTTTAGATTGTATCTTAATTTGAATGAACACAGGATAAGAAGGCCGAGGGCTAATGAAACTGTGCGTGCTGTATTTAAAAAGCAAAACAAACAAACAAAAACCAAACACCAAACCTGTATGAACTGCAGAGGCAGCAATGAACTGGGAAAAGAAAATTAGAGACAGGTGGAAGGCACACAGAACCCCTTTACTAAACTAGAGTTGTCAAATACACATGAGTTTAACGACTGTACTTATGTACAAGAGTTGTCTTTGGAAGAAACAAACTGCAGACTTAGCTAGATGGATACACACAGCCCAGAATTAAACTGCACAGCGACATTTATTGTTCCAGCCTGAAAAAACATCCCTTTGAAATTTCACACAGCAAAGCAAGTTAAAAACTTCACTCATCAAATAAATGATAATTTAAACAAGAACTTGCTAAAGAAACCTCATCACAACAATGCTTTAGGGCCTGATCACTTAAGTCCACAGGGCCATTATGAATTTAAATCTGCAAGCCGTTTTCCTACAACAAGAGGGAGGAACATGTTTCCTTGACTCAGGTGACACAGAAAAGAAATCATGATTTTTTTCTTTTGCTGTAACAGGCAGACATTGATTTCTTGTTGTGATCAGGAAAGATGGAATGACTGTTGGCCTTCTCTTGCTGCTATCAACAGTTTGTCACGCATTATCTCAATGCTCGAGTAGTCCGGTAACTTAAGATAGTTCACACAAGTCATTACAGATGGTAAGAAGTCATCTGGGTTTTCTGTTGATTCAAATGTCTTCCGCACAATCGTCAGAGGTGGATTTAAACTCCGAAATCCTAATTAAGAGAAAAAGTTCCAGAAAATTACTTAATTTTTTTTAGATGCTGTTACCACCACAATATGGCCACACAAACCACTCCTCCCTTTTGCCTAATGATAGCCCACTGGTTAAGAACACTGGTTACTCTTCCAGAAGACCCACGCTCAATCCCCAGCATCCATGTGATGGCTGACAGCTCTCTGTAACTCCAGGTCAAGGAGGACCCAACACCTTCTTCTAGCCTCAGACATGCATGGCAAGCACAGCACCCACACACAAAATAAAAATTTACAAAAACACCCAAAGTAGATTCATTTTACTTATTTTTAAATCTAGTCTAATTTAACCAGGAATTTAAAACATGACAACACTCTAGAATTTTATCTAAACAATATTCCTGGCCATTAGCAACTGTTAAGGCAGCCTCTGGATTTCCTTGCCATTATTACTTCTTTACATACTCAGGTTGGCAGCTCAGAAACAATGGTAGTGGAATAACTAATAGTGCACACCAAGTAATGGATGGTCTCCAAAGACAAGTGATGTTTCATTCACAAAGGCTAAACACAGACACTACCCACCTCCGACTGGCAATCGTGGGCTACCAGTCACAAACTGGAGAAACAACCTCTGCTGCTCATTATCAAAACTACTGAGAATCTCAAACAAGAACTTCACAGCCCGACTAAAACAAAAAAGGAGAACAAAATTACTTTGTGTTAAAATGTAACTGTTAATATACCAAACCTCACTTATAATCACTGGTAATGATATCAATTTTCAGATATACTTTCATTACAACACATTTTACAAGCTATTTTGTTATAGCTGAAATCCAAATGTAACAACTTTAACAGTACACAATTTTAGAAAAAAATTCCCACAAAATACCTAGCTATTAAGGGGAGAACAAGTAGAGTCTATACTTACCTGTCATGTGTATAGCCATGATCAGGCCGGCAGCATTCCATCAATGTCTTTGCATCCCAAGTGTCTGCTTTACTGCCACACAGGAGCTGGTCCAGCTATGAGATGAAATAAGGCAAACAAATTAGTATAGAAATAATCCCCAGGCTTGGGTGACAGTAGCTGTCTAAGAGCATGGCTTCCAGGTTGGGGATTTAGCTCAGTGTAGAGCGCTTGACTAGCAAGCGCAAGGCCCTGGGTTCGGTCCCCAGCTCCGAAGGGGAGGAAAAAAAAAAAAAAAAAAAAAAAAGAGCATGGCTTCCAGTGTGCAACCCCACCAAGCCCCCTTCACACTGAACAGCACGGCCCAGCCTGGTCTAGAGTGCTGCTGCTATACTTCACACAGACTCTACCTCCCCTCAACAGAACTCCCTTACTTAACCAACTTTCTTAATCAGATTTTTCCCTAGCCTTCCCCAAACTTCAAGCCCTCACTCCAAAATCCTATAGACTGGTGGTTTATAAGCAACAGGGTTATTGTTCTGCTGTGGTGACCTCACAGACAACAGTGGTCCTGTGTTGTTTAGCTGTGCTGCTCACCTCTTCTGGGTAGAAGTACTGAAGATGGCTGAGCGGGAAGACAGATTCAAATCCATCTCTGAATGAGTCAAACTGCCGACAAACACCTTCATTTAGTGCCCAGAATATCACCAACTGCAAAAAGAAGTCATTTTAAAACTTTAACACGATCCCAAATCTATTAACTACTTAATATGTGACAAAGTATAGTAAATGACTTTCTAGAATCACTTTGACTTAAAAGGTTCTTAAGCTAAGTGGTGGTACACTCCTTTTTCATAGCACTCAGGAAGACAGAGGCAGACAAATCTCTTATGAGTTTGAGGCCAGCCTGGTCTACAGAGCAAGTTCTAAGACAGCCAGGATACAGAAAAAAACTTGCCTAAAAACAAAATACATCAAAAAGAAAAAGAAAAAGCTATTAAATCTTCACACTATATCAGTAAAAAGTCAGTCAGGTGAATTTGGGGATTGGCCAAGTAAGACAATGTCAAAACTACCTACCACATGCATTTTTACACTGTGTTTTAAAATTTCACACATAGAAAACGTTTTCTCCAGAAAAGAATCACCTTGTCTTACCAGAAGCCAAAGGCAATGTCCCAAAAGATTAAAATGTCACTGAAATTAAAGAATAACATTTCAAGATCTTTAATGAACAACTGGCCACATTTTTAATGTGAAGTGCTGACTTCTCAATCCTGTCACAGTCTGAGACCCATCCTCTGCAGAGTACCTAATCCTAGAAACAGATACAGCTTGGAAATGCAGGAGAAAATGTGGTCAGAAAAAGCGGCTCTAAATTTACTGAGCCACCAATAGCACAGGTTAATTTGCTGGTACAGAGAATATTCAGATACATGAAAGAAACCACTACTGTTTTAAAACAATTACACAGTATTTTAGAAAAGCAAGAATGTGAACACATACTGTGTTGCTAAGCTGGAGAAGCAGCTTTCACAAAGACGGTACAAGGGACAGGTGACATGGGCAGATCGCCTGCTGAGTTACTCAAAGGGATCGCTTATGATGCACAGAACTACTGGGAAACTAAGAATCTTGAATATTATCTTGTTTTTAAGGAAAATAAAAGAGACTAGAGCTGACGTTTTTAAGAGTTCTAAATCCCACACAAGTTAAGTAACTAAAATCAAAATGGATTCAAAATGAATACTCTCGCTTGAGTCCAATGTTCATCATGTGAGGAAACCAAGGATTCAAAATGAATACTCGGGCTTGACTCCAACGATCATCATGTGAGGAATAATTCAAGCAGCCTTTTAAACACTGGTAAATAGACATAGTTTACAACTTGTATTTTTGTGTACAATAGGAAATAGTTTCTCCCATATTTAACAAGTATAGATATAGAGTTGTAAGTACATTAAGTGTTAAGCATGTGTGCATATATTGGTATTTTAAAAACCATCTGCCAGCCACCTTAAAACAAAGACAGAAATCACTTCAAACAAGTGATGACTCCTTCCCACTGGTGTTTTTTCTTAAGAGGAGAAAATTGTGGTGTAATGCACTGTATTCAATCAAGTTTAAAGATGGGTCAAGATCACACGTGGTGTGGAGAAAGAACTGGTAAGCTTTTAACACAAACACATTTTCTGCACTGTAAAGTGATGCAAAGCCTTCAGTCCTAGAGGTCGTCTCAATTGTGAGGGAAGACAAAGTGTGAAGAGAGGGTAAGTTCTTAGGGTGTTCTGTTGTTTTAGCATAAAATATTTGTATGTTCTCTACAAAGCACATGGACACTTACAAAGGCTAAATAAAAGGACCTCCCAATAGTAGTCCCAATGGTATGTGAGGTCTTTAGAAAAGATCCACACAGGCAGAAGCTAAGGAACGAAGTTTAAGTCCTCTCCTCCTAGGAGCACGGCAGACAAACTCCTATACCCCAAGACCACACAGAAAAAAAGACAATACATACTCTTAGGTATTCTTCCAAATTGTGGATAGTAACTGGAATATCCTTCCCTCCTTTCTTCAATTCAATGTTGGGAAACCCAGGCAGCGTAAAATCCAATCCCAGATCTTCCACTGAACAGCCATTCATTGTAAGAGTTTCCAATGCATACTGGAGACTCTCTTTGGTCTTAAATGGGAAGAGAGTAACAGGAAAATTCATGCAAAATTATGTTGTACTTATAAAAAATAATCCTTTAACAACTGACGGTTCCTTTAGTGCCTAGTTACAAATTTTTGGTCATATTCAACATATTAAGTAAGTCACAGGAGTCAAAAGGGAAATAATCTTAGCCTCAAGATGCAATTATATTTGTGAAAGGAAACAAGATTGCTGAGATATTTTCCATACTGAGAAGTTACTGTTCCCTGTAAGCACACTCAAATCACATACTAGAGAAAGTCCTTACATGTTTTTGTTAAGCTTTAACAAAATAAAAACAAATTTTTCTAAATTCTAGGTCAATATTGACGGACCAATCTAAGTACATACCCAAGAGTAAAACATGTAGAAAACAATATAGATAATGTACTACACCTAGTAATGTTTCCATTACTTTTCCCCGTTCCCTATAAGGCACACACTAGAGGTGTTCACTTCTGGGTCTCTTTTACAGGGAGGAAAAGAAAAGAAAAGAAAAGGAAGGGAAAAAAAAGCTTCAAAACAGTCAAGTCACATCAAACCCAAGGTATTTTTTACTAGGCCTACAACTTAAAAGGTCTACATAAAACGTTTTTTCTAAAAAACAAACAAACAAACAAACAAACAAAAAAACCAGTAAGGATCAATGGCATCTAATTAACACTGATCTATTAGGAGGCTCTGAAACTGTCCTACATGAAATCAGGCAGAGGACTATGGACAAACAAACCAGGAGGTTATTATGGGAGAAAAGTCAAGGGAGAGAAACACTGGGAATACTGGAGGTTTGCTCTCATGAAGAATCTAGGGGCTAAAGAGATGGCTCAGTGGTTAGGAGCACTGACTATTCTTCCAGAGGTCCTGAGTTCCATTCCCAGCAACCACATGACTCACAACCATCTGTAATGGGATCTGATGCCCTCTCTTTTGGTGTGTCTGGAGGCAGCAACAGTGTACTTATACAAAATAAATATATTGGGGTTGGGGATTTAGCTCAGTGGTAGAGCGCTTGCCTAGGAAGCGCAAGGCCCTGGGTTCAGTCCCCAACTCCGAAAATAAAAAAAAAAAAGAACCCCCCCCAAAAAAATAAATAAATAAATATATTTTTAAAAAAAGTCTAGGTAGTTATAATCTCCAATGGTGCATATAAAAAGTCCCAAAGAAACCTATGATTTTATACACACTTTTTTAAAGAAAACAAGCCTGTCTCTAAACAACCAGTCATAGACTAAAGCGATCCAAACTCTTCCCCCTGATCACACAGCCATGTATAACATGCGATACACCCAGAACATGTTTAAAGAGAATGCACTGTTACTTTCTCTGGCTTTTATATGAGATCAGACATAACTTGACTACATTCCCATTTATCTTTTAAGAATTTATTCTACCAGCTTAAGGGCCTAGGTATCTGTGTGGTGGAATGCTTGGAAAATGTGCCCCGTTTGTATGTTTTATAAAACAAGGAGATAGTGGGCAGGGGATATAGCTCAGCTGGTTGTTTACTTGGCACTGTGACAAACATCTTTCATTCCAGCATTTGGGATTTAGAGGCAGGGGAATCAGAAATGTAAGGTAACCCTTGGCCACATAGAGAATTTATGGAATACATAAGACCTTGTCTAGGAAAGGAGGGAAGAAGGAAGGGAGTGAGAGAGAGGAGAGGAAAGGATGGAATTGAGCCTAGCACTTTATTTGGAAACAAGACATCTATTTGCTTTTATTAAATATCACAGAGGGTATATTGTGAAATTATCTATTAGCACAAATTAACACATTTTAATAGAATTAAGCACCTCTCTATTAAAATGAAATATTGCTGGAATAGAGAGATGGCTCTGTGCTTAAAGAATACTTGTTCCTCTTGCAGAGGACCTGGGTTCATTTCCTAGCACCATGAGGCAGGCCAGCAACTGCCTAGAATAAAAAGTCCAGAGAATCTGATGTCCCCTTCTGGCTTCCCAGGGTACTGCATGCAAGTTGTATACAGACACATATTTTTAATTATAAAAAAAGAAATTAAATATTACTATAAGATTAACCCAATCAAACACAAATCACTTAACAAACCTGACAACTCTAGAACAAAGAACTAATCTAATCCCCTGGACCTCTCCAGCAGACCTACCTGGGATTTATCCTGCTCCAGTCTTTTCTTCTGTCTGACAATGTCTTCTAGGTGATACACTGATCTGGCTACCACCGGATCAATGTCAAACAGATCATGAGATGTCAGTGAAGTTTCCTGCCGCAGCATCCACTTATAAAAGGGCAGGCCAAGCGGAAGGTCCACCTGAAAGGGAACATGTAACATACTTGTCGAAACAAGCTTTTAACAGGTATTTTATAAAAGGTCATTTGGAAAGGTAAAATAATCTCCCTCCAAGGAAAAATAATTTAGGAACTGTTTCTCTCTTTACATGAAATGGAGAGCCATAAATTGGTGCCCAAATTTCTGCCAACATTTTAGAATGAAAACTAAAGAACCTTTTTAAGCACCAACACACAAAACAGAACACCAACGATGAATATACAATATCAATAAAGTATCTTCCATGAGGGCCTCTAACACTAAAGTGTTCCTCAGTAGAATTGTATTTTGAATCAACTCAACTCAATATAATTCTTACATATTTAATATTCTGAAATCAGAGAAAGGAAAATGAAGTACTTACTTAAAAAAATTAAAATGAATGAGACTTCTAAAATAGCCGATGAAGCGTGTGCACCTCTTTAAAGAGAACGCACATTTGTGGGTTTATCAGATGAAAATGTCTTACCCATACTGATGATAAAAGTATCTCAGAGAACGTGAGAAGAGGAAATAAAGAAAAGTCCAGAAATATTCAAACCTCCATAAATATGATCACTTAGTTTATTTTCACAAGAGTATTCTGATATTCAACAAGTTTACTACCTATATGCTCATGGTTTTCCTACTGAATTAAAAATGTCAAACTGAATCATATAAAAATAAAATTAATGTCATCCTTATGTTGCCTGACTCTGGGCCCTGGCTACTGAAAGAGTTCTACGTGGACTAGAGGACAACCTTAAAAGTATGCTACAGAAGCAGAATTGGCATTTTAAACAAAAAATTTCAAGTAGTTCATGCACACATTCAGAACAGAGCAGCAGTGCTCAAAAACAAGCATTGAGTGCATGGGACTAAAGTACTTTCATAGAACACTGTACAACTATAGATAAGCAAACAATCCTAAACTTACCAATCTGAAATCCATGATAGCCTTAGCCATTAATTTTCCTAAGAAGCGAAACTTCATCTTAACCTTTGCGATGTGAGCTGGCTTAGCTGTCCTACCAAAGGGAAGCGCAAACAGGCCCTGGAGGTTTTGAATATACTTGGTCCCTTCTTGGCTTCCTGTAAAACGAGCAAGTACCACACTTCAGATGAATTTTCCAAAACAAAACAAAACAAAGCCCGGTAACTAAGAACATTACGAAACTTGGCATTCAGAAAACTGAACCAATGGTCTCCAGGACCAGAAGACCCTTCCACTGGGTAAATGACAAACAGGGTGAGAACAAATGAAAGGCAAAGAACCCAGCCCCCAGCAGAGACTACCTGGTGGAAGGGCTCCCTTACCTCATCTGAGTAATACAGACTGACTGACTCACAGCAGCACCTTACCTTTTGGATTGCTAAGAGTTACTTCTTCACCTCTCCAGAGACCCAAGTCAGCTCTCTGTAGTTCCTGAGAAACAAGTGCATAAAACTCCAGTGTTGGCCCCAGACCTGTACCAACCTAGAAAAATAATAAAAGGAGAATGAATTATTTCAAGTTTTAGAAATTCTGGTGCCTTTTTTGCATGGCAACCTCTTGGGTGACATGGATGCTAAAAGCAAGTGTTTGCTAGAAAGCATTAGAAATTATTTTCCAAAATGCCCTGAACAGGTATTTTTGGGTACTAGAAACCCTTTGTCATTACTTCTGGCCCCAACATTCTGATTCTATGGTTCAAAATTCCTACTGTGGTTATGTATCTTTCCATTGCAATGTCTGTCTGTGTTTCTTTTTCTCTCTTTAAGGAAATTATCATCCCTAAACCATCTCAGGAGAAGCTCTGCAACCTCCTCCAGCTAGACTCTTTCCTATGACATTTCAGAGCTTTAACACTACTCCATTACATACTTGTAGGTTTTAGATGTAGAATTATTTTGACTGCCTTAGAGTCTGACATTCATTTAATAGAAATCTCAACACCACTGTTCCTAAACCCTACATATTAACAGTGACATTTCTTAAGAATAAACTTATTATTCACTCAAATCACAGCATATACAAGTTTTTATCATAGCCTGACATCTTTTATGATGATCCCTGCTCTCCAACATCACTGACCTTGACTCCTACTGCTCTTTCCTAACTTACTAGTAGCTCTAGTCACCTTGATCCCATGATAGCTGCACTTTAACATGTGTGGCTGTGCGTGTGTGCGTGCATGAGAGAGAGAGAGAGAGAGAGAGAGAGAGAGAGAGAGAGAGAGAGAGAGAGAGAGAGAGAGCGCGCATGAGCAAGCCCAAATGTGTCAAAAATCTGTCAACTTTCTAAAACTAGAGAAACCCTCCATAACGGTAGGTAAAGACCTTGTTACTTTGCTCTCCATTCATTTCCAGTCACTGGAGTAAAGGTAGAGAAGAAAAACTAGACACGCAGTTGCACATGTTGTCCACGAGGTGGTAATCAAGAGCCATTTCTCTTTCACAAAATTATCCCAAATTGAGTACAAATCCTAACAGTCGATTACTTTCTCTTAAATAGTTATTTCTAAAAGTAAAATGGATTTAACTTAAAAGAATTAAATAAATTCCACAGGTATTACTGAAAGACTATGCCCTATCCACCAAAGCCAAACCAACTCCCTTCTGGGGACTTGGTCAGAGTGTCCTAAATATATCTACTAAATGTACAGCTACTTAGATGGTCTGGCGTAATTTCCATCTTTTAAAGGGAAGAAAATATGATATTCGAGAAAAAAACAGGATAGTAGAATATCTCAAATAAACAAATATAAGAACTAGACAATAGCAATAACAAAGTAACAACTTGGCTTAAAATAGTCTTTTCATCTCAAGGTTCACACAAAACTAACATGTTTTTATAAGCCAGGCAATGTTCTAAGTATTTTACATATTTTAGTTTGCTCGTCATTCTAGCAACTTGATTGGGGGGGAAAGGGAGTGTGCCCACCCACATTTTCCAAATGAAGTTGAATCCCAGAACCATTTTCAGAGTTACCCATTGAACATGATAAACTATTAATTTCTATTGAACTACTGAACATTAGCAATTCAAACCTTAACCCTAAGCAGAGTCCATGAAAAGCTGTTCTGAACTCATATAATTACAATTTAATTACAGTTGTCTATTAATTAATGCCTATTATATGTGCGTGTGTGAATACTCACATATGCAATCCAAGTGTTCAGGTTTCAGGTTTGTGTTAAGACATTTTTCATCATGTGAGTTCTAGGGATCAAACTCAAGTGCCTTTATCCACTGAGCCAACTCACCAGCCCTGGGTTACAGTCTTACAAATAAGAAATCTGAGTATCACATCCTCTAAGCAAAAACTATGATTAGGGGAGATTTAAAAAAAATAAATTCAAACCAGTACTAAAGGGTTTCTAAACTCATTGCCATCCTCCAGTTTTCCATCTCTTGTCTCCAAAACTTTCACAATTGCATTGGTTTTTGTCACTTACCACTAAAGTCCCAATCTGCTGGAAAATTGTCCGTAAGTGTCCCTCTCTCTCCCACTAAGCTGGCAAAACTCAATTCCCTGTGTGAATACCTCATTCTTGTGGCAACTACACAGATCACTTGTCACACACCCTTTTGTGCCTTCGTCTTAGGAATCTCCAACTGACCTGTCAGAACCTGACAGTTCTACTGTAACCTGGATTACTGCCACGTAATACCTTCTCTGGACCTCTACATTTTTACTCTGGTGACTGAAAGCCCTGAGAGTTTTTCAAGAGAAGTTTAATGAAAAGTTAAAGCAATGACTCCAGTTATATTTAAGTGGCTACTGGTATTACTGTAAACAAAATTACTAAATTTATAGCATACTTACAATGTTTCAACTCTTTACACACATGAACTTAGCTACAACTCTTGAGGTTGCACTTCTATTATCCACATTTTTCACATAAGAAAATAGCAACAAAGCAGTGGAGACTGAGTGAAGTTAAAAATCTCTGAGCTTTGCCTTTACCTAGAAAAGCATTATTTGAATCTTTTAGCACACTGCCTTTTTTGCCTGATGAAAACCATCTCAAAAGAAGATTAAAAAAAATAAAGACCAGACAGGAAAAAGTTAAACCATTCTCAGTCACAGATGACAGAATCATCTATGAGATAGGAATGTGAGCTACACCGGGCCACACTCAGCTAGTCCCCTGCCTGCTTTTTAATGTATAAAAGCTAAGAACGATTGTTAAATGAGTGGGCAACATCTTGCATAATATTTCAAGATGTACAAAAATGATACGAACTTCAGACTTTGGTGACCATAAAAAAATCTTTCTGAATATGGGTCCAATCTGTAGCTTAAGATGGCCCTAGCACTTCAAAATACCATGAGTATGAGTTCAAATAGAGGTTATCTGTTGTGTCAAGATGCACGGATGGGGGTCAGAGGATTAAGCTCAGGCTATCGGGCTTACACAGCAAGTACTACTCCACAGGTACATTTTTACTTATGTATTTCCTTAAGTAGGCTACTTCATTTTCCTAGCACCATTTCTTCACAAGGTCATTCATTTTTCTTCCTTTATTGCCTCGGTACCTTTTAGAATCAAACTAACTTAAATTTTAGAGTCTCTTTCTAGATACTTTATTTGGCTTTGTTACCCCACTCCTATGCCATCTTGGTTTCTGTTTTGAGTCTTCTAACCTTGTTTTTCTTCCTCACAGCTTGTTAGTGTTCATTTTTTAATGTGTATAGCATTGTGATGTTTTTTATTTTGAGACAATGCATTGTTACAGAGTCTTGGCTGGCACTGAACTTCTGCCAGGTTCCAGAAATGTAGCACCATGCCTCTTTTAGTTTGTGTTAAACAGCACAGCCCACATAAAGTTTATAATCATGTCTACACATGAAGCACAGATTTTGCTCAGTTTGAAGAAAGTGGGAATGTGTACAGTATTGTGCCAGTAACATGGTGGGGTTCTCCTTTAATGCTTTAATTCACTTTAATTCCTATATAATATAAATGGACTAAAACTCACAATTATGTTTATTTTGTTAAAATTCCTCTTCCATTGTTTGACTTTTGTTATCATGGCTTTGAACATAATACTTTTCCTTTACTTCCATTTATTGCTGGAAATTATGAAAAGAATGCAGAGGATCTTGTTTTCTGTGATGCTCAAAACCTTGATTATAGATCATTTCAGATTATTGTGGCCTCCAACTTTACAAATATTTTTTTGAAAATATTTTAAACCCATATTGAACCTCGTGGACTCTACCATAACCACTTCATTCTGCCATAGTGACATGAACGTGGCAATGAGCATGCCACCGTCCCAGTACAATTTCATTTGTGAGCCAGAGTGATGGCTCTTATGTAAAGGGAACCTGCTGCTGCTGCTGTGCCGATTACCTAAACTCAATCCCCAGACCCCACAGACAGAAGAGGAGGACTCCACAAGGACGCCCTCTGACCCTCACCATGGTACATGGTGCCCAGACACATATATGCCCACACAGCCATATACAACAGTAATAAAGTTAAACAGAATAAAGTGTGGGTGGCAACGACCTGTAATACCAGAACTTAAGAGGCTGAAGCAGGAAAATACTAAGTTCAAGGCTGCTCTTTATTTCATGGTAATCCCTCATCTCAAAAACAAAAAGAAAATGGCGGGAGAGGACCCTTTCTTGAATGCATTACTCAATTCTACATATAAAAATTAGTATGAAATGATCACTTAATATGAGCTAAAATACACATTTAAATCTGAAGTCATTCATGGAAAAAATATTACAATATAAACACATAAGAATTACAGACTAGATAAATGATAAACTGGAAGGAAATGGCAAGACATTGATAAAAGATACAAATCCAGAACTTTTAATTTAGTGGCAAAGCAAACCAAACTGCAAAGGAGCAAGTGTCAGTATCTTCTCCAAAATGGTAAGTGACCAACAACAAGCCATCCAAAAGTGATCCACTTTCTCAATGCAAGGAGAGTGCTATTTATTAAGTCAGTACAACAATTTAACTGAAAAACCAGTAACTCCAAGAGCATAAAACATTAGACTCTGACATAAATAACTGGGAAAATGAGAAAATTGAAGCCACTACTAGTATAAAGTACGCCTTAATAAAATTAAAACATCTTACCAAATGACTTAGAATTGAGACATTTATTAAAAAAGAGAACAAGTATATTTATTACAGGAAGACTTGGGCATGAATTTTATAACAGTGTCTCTTAAGTCAAAAAAAAAAAAAGAACACAAATGTCCCAAAACTAGTGATTAAGCCATCTTTGAGATAAAATACACAAGAAAAAAAAATTGAAAAATTTAAAAAAAAAAAAAAAAAAAAAAAAAAAGCAAACTGGTGCGCCCTACATGATGAGGTTCACGTGCATGGCAGTAAATGAAAGAGCGACACAACAGTCACATTATTGCATGAATGCATTTATTTATGAGCTTATAAAAATAGCAAAACAACATAGGAAACTAGACCAGTGGTTGCCAGGGCAGTCTTTACAGAGGAAGGTGGTCCTCACTTGCCATGGTGGAGTAGCTTCAGACTGCGCCTATGTCAACTCTTAGAACAAGTTTATGGTGTACACCATATCCTCTATCAATAACTTGAGATTGAAAAAGCATTCCAAGTGTTTCTGAATTACTGATTCTTAGAATATCCTTTCACTTCATGAACATTATACAAAGATAATTATGCCATAATTATGCCAGGAAAATTCCCACTTCTTATTTTGCATTTAAACCTCTGAAAAAATGGAGAACTTAAAACATAGCACTAAAGAGAAAGTTCTTGTTTTAAGCTACATTCCCTAATGCCTTTCAGAATTTTTATAGTACAACAAACACAAAATGACACTATCAAAAGCAGAAGTTAAAACATCATCAAGGAGTCCAAAACTTACCTCATTTTCATACTGGATTTCTAACATGGCCCGAGAGCTACCAAGGTCCTGCATCACAGATTCGGCTTGTTTCAGTAGCTCCTCTCTGTTTACAGTACGCTAACAAAGGAAATAGATGTGAACAAATAATGCTCCACTGAACAAAACAGGTAACACTTATTGCAGTGCAAAACAATCCGACTGCTAGAAAAATTACTTCTTTAAGCACATCCTTAGAAAGGAAAAAGTAACAAGTCCCTGAAACTGACCAGATTCACCAAGCCCCTCAATGCTAGAGGAAGCAAAAAAGCTGAGAGTTCTTCTCGGGGAAAAAAGCTGAGTTGTACAGTGACTTTGAGATGAATTGAGCTTATAGATTCACCTGTTGAACTGTATAGACTCTCAGAGGAAAAGGCTACAGAGAGCACTTTTGACAGGAGAACAGAGACCAACTGAACTGCCTGGAGGAAGTTTAGATCAACTGCTTGACGTGCTTGGAATGGACCTCTGAAACCTGTTGAGCTGCCCGCAGGCTGTGCAGTGTGCTCCATGCTAAGCAGTTTTGGTGACAATGCTGTGTTAGAGTCATTTGTGTTCCTGTAAGTAACCCCAATAAAACTTATTAGTTCACCAAATTGCACCAAAGTTTGATTTGGTGGTATCTGTACTTTGTTCTGTTGTAGATTCTCTAACTGAGGTGAGTAGACAGGTATGTATTGTATCTCCCCAAGAAATTGTCACACAACATATATTCTCGATATATGAAAGAAAGCTAGATTTATATCCTTACCTATGGTTGAGTTTAGAAAATTCAAGTTAAAAAAGAAAAGATCTTTGTTAATTTTGCCAAACACTAATATAATTCATGGATCCAGCAACATGACATTTTCTTGGGCACATTTATACTTTGATGACAGAGAAATAGGTATAAAGGTGACAGGGGAGGTTAGAAGCTGAAAAATCTCTAGACTCTGAACTGCCCTTGCTACAATATGCCTAGTGAGATTGAGGATGATAAAGGTCCTGTCATTTTCAAACATGGCCACATTGCTGTTGATGGAATCCTCAAGAGGTAAACAAAACAAAAACAAACAGTGCTGGTTAGTCAGGGTAAATGCCTTTAATCCCAGCATTCACAGGTAGGTGGAGCTCTTGAGTCTACAAGAGAGAGAGTTCTAGGACAGCCAGGGCTACACAAAAGAAACCCTGTCTTGAAAAACTGCCAACCCCCACCCACCGATCCACACACAGAGTGGAGGTCAAGAGGCTAGAATTGGTCTCACATGAAAATGGCTGAGGCACAGCTGCCAAGCCACGATTAGAGAAGCATGGGAAATGAAGTCAGCAACACTACAGCTGACTGGGACTGGCTCAAAATAGATTAGCAGCTAAAGGATTAAAATGTACCAAATACTCAGAGTTGATTTTAAAAGAGAAACTATAATTTGACAAGTTTCCAATATGGAAAGGAAGAAATTAAGGTGTTAATAAACATCATGGTAACTAAATGAAATGTTTACTTAAAAAAAAAAACAAACTAGAGTTTCAAGAGGCTCATAGGAAAACACACTAACACGAGTGATTTTTTTAAAGAGATAGAATGATTGGATCAGCAATTAAGAGTGCTTGCTGCTTGGTTCCCAGCCCCCACACCACCTGAAGGAGACATCGAATACCTTTTCCTCTAGGCACATGGATAAACACACTCAGGTACAGACATTAGGGTCAAGTGAAGGCTGTGACTCCACAGGCACAATACGTCCTGCCTTTAATTTGGAAAGATAACATAAATACTCTTGGAAAATACTTACTTTTTTTCTATCCAATCTAGGTGCAACTCTGCTGTCTTGTGAATCAGACTGGTTGATTTCTGGGTTGGTATCAAGTAATCTTTGCATTGCCCGGTCCCGATCAAATGCAGTTACATAAAAAAGCATTTGTCGGGTATCAAAAGGAAAGAAAAATGGGCTATAAAAGATAAAATACAAATTTACCATCTAGGTGAGAATCAGAAGACATTTTTAAAAACAACAAAATCTATATTGAATACAACTTCTAACATAAACTCCTAGCAAGACCTCCTCTTAAAAGGTCTTATGCGTGTGGACAGGCCCGTGGGGGTGCACCACTGCAATGTCATATCTGGTTCTTCCTGAAATCCCACATACAAAAGTTACTTTACTACTTGATGATTTCACCACAGGCTTAGCACTACAACAAAGTCATTGCCAAGAATGAATCTTGCTCCTAAGACACTCCTACAGTGACTTTAAGGTCTTGATTTTTTTTTTTTTTTTTTTTTTTTTTTTTTTGAGAAAAGCTCCTGAAATGTCAACATGAATCTGTTTGGTACAATGTCACACCGTAGAGATATGGTGAGTCCACATATATCTTTCTTTCTTTTTTGTTTTTTTAAGATTTATTTATTTATGAGTACACTGTCACTTTCTTCAGACACACCAGAAGAGGGCCTCAGATCCCTTTACAGATAGTTGTGAACCACCATAAGGTTGCTGGGAATTGAACTCAGGACCTCTGGAAGAGCAGTCAGTGCTCTTAACCCCTGAGCCACCTCACCAGCCCGAGTCCACATATTTCTAACTTGATTTTACCATAATTGGTCTATAGCATCTAGTTCAGAAAAGGTTAAAAAGACAAACAACGAAAACAAGCACTTATACATCTGCAGTACCATTTTTACTAAGGCAAAGGACTTTACTGCCTCAATCAAATATCCTTCAATGGGTTCAACAAGTTGTCAAGTATTATAAGGCTGAACAAGTCAACTATGTCATTTCTATCACAAGTCATAATAAAGACCAACATCATGCTAATATTTACAAGTTTATTAAAGGACTGTCTTACCAGGTTTTTCCAAGCTCAGTGAGCCATGTTGGGATGTTTCCTGTCATGATTACTAGAGGATCTTGAAGCTGCCTATTCGCTTTTGCTGTTAATTTACTGTTAATAAATTCACTAGTTGGAATAATCTCCTTGCACATCGCATTCTGTGAAATAAAATAAGTTCAAGATCACTTCCTATATCCATAAATGGGTGGGTCCACAACTTTCATGTGTTTTTATTTTTTAAAAAAACATACAATACCCAGTCCCTCAAAGGTGATTTCTATTTCTGAAAATTCCTGCATCTAAACCTCATAAAGTTGTTCCCCTTCACTCTTCCCATACAATATAAGTAAGAAATGAGGTAGATATTCAACTGTTTACTCAATATTAATCTTTACATGAAAAAAATGTGTGCCGGCTGGACTTATGCCAAGCTCTGAGAAAACCTCAACTCGCTTTTGGTCATGGTGTTTCATCACAGCAACAGAAGCTTTAATTGAAATTGGTATAGGATTTTTAAGTATTGCTGTGATAGACCTTGGCCATGTCTTTGAGGGGACTGTGGAATGACCTTTACACTTTGGGTGAGAAAAGCCATTGAGCATTCAAATCCTGGTGAGCTCCTGGTGAGCTGTGCTGTGGCAGTGTACAGGATAAGAATGTTGAGAGATTCAGAGAATGTAGACCAGCTTGTGAAATTCCAGAGGGAAATTTTCAGAGACTCTTACAGACTGTGGGGTTGGCTGCATAATTTGAATTAAGAAAGCTGTGGCTTTTGTCAGCTAGGGCTCAAGACTCAGCTTCCATAAACAAGATACAGTGCCAATGAGGCTACTGGGACAATTGGTGCTGGCAAGGTAGAACTGAGAATTAGGAGATGAAGAGTTCACTGTGTGAACTCTTCTGGAGGAAGTCTGAGGGCGTTTTAGAGGCAAAGCAGCACACACAGTTGTGTTCCAGAGGGCGATCCACGTAAATTTGAGGCTGGTAGCTGAACCTAGTGGGGGCAGTCACCCAGTGTTAATTGTTTTGAAGGCACTAGGGTCATGAAGACAGCTGAGACTTGGCACTGTACGGCAGGGCACAAGTTGCTGAGGAGAGGCCATTAGTGAAAGTATAACCCAGTTTCAGAAGGCCCTAAAATTTTGAAGATGCCAAAATCATGGAATGACCACTAAGAACAGAAGCAACAGTGGAGTGGAGTGCAGTGCAGTGCAGTGGAACGTAGAAAACATTCAGTGTTTCCTGCAGATAAACCCAGCCCAGAGATATGACCCAAGTCTCTTAAAGGAACTCAATCTAAATGAATCCCAGATTTGGGAAACTGAGTTATTTACACTGTTAAGAGTTTGGTTTTACTTTGTTCAAACTGTGACTCACTCTTCCCTCTTGAAGAAAGAAAAGCATTTAACATAATTTTCATTTCAACAGGTGGCCACAATCGAGAGATATTAAACTTTAGATATAACTAAAGTTAAATTAACTTTTATATTTTTTAAAGATTTTAAATTCTTAAAAAGAATGGACTTTTTCTCTTTCCTGGTGTGTACATTTTTCCACGTAGCCCTGGCAGTTCTGGAACCCTCTCTAGGCCTTGAACTCAGAGATCCACTGAGTCTGAGTCCTAAGTGCTAGGATTAAAAGGCATGCACAACTTCCACGCAGCATTTTTAAAACACTGAACATTTAATGTTTTTGAATTTGTAAAGGTCGTGGGATTTTATAGTTACTTGATACTGTGATGTTAACATGCAATCTTGGGAATAAGAATTAAAAATGGTGTGGTACATAGGGATATACCATTGTGTCAAGTTGACATGGAGTCAGTTGTGCTGTCTAGTTTTATGTCAACTTGACATAAGCTATTCTCATCTGAGAGGAGCGAGCCTCAAGAAAATGCCTCTGTAAGATTGGGCTGCAGGAGGCCAGGCTTGGTAGTACATACCTTTACTCCTACCACTCACAAGCAGAGATACAAAGATCTCTCTGAGTTCAAGGCCAGTATGTTGTGTCTGAAGACAGCAACAATGTTCTCATAAAAAGAAGAAAAGGCTGGGCTACAGGCAAGTATTGTATTTAATCACTGCAATAGAAACCATAACTAGAACAAAATGTTATTTCTTAAAAAAAAAAAAAAAAGCTTAACCCAAGAATGTTCTACAGGTGAGTTCATTGTAAATCACTGTATATATGAATTTCAAGCATAATAGAAAACTCATGGGGTTGGAGATTTAGCTCAGTGGTAGAGCGCTTGCCAAGGAAGCCCAAGGCCCTGGGTTCAATCCCCCACCCCCGAAAAAAAAAACAAAAAAAAAAAAAAAAAAAAAGAAAACTCATTAACTCATTTACTAAACAGAAACTGTAAGATAGCACAGGATTTCATAAGGAGACATTACTCACATCATACAAGTAATACCAATATCGACTGATGGCATGTAAAACTCTTAAAAGTAGTATTACATCTAAGGATGGGTCTTCGAAGGTGATATTTTCTGGTGGTGTGGGAATGAGGTAAACTTCTAAAGGATTTGCTACTGATGGGCACACTCCATCTAGAAGATAAAGAAAGTTTCAGTTTCAATTTGATCAAAATTTCAGGTGATCAAAATAGCAATAGCTAAAAGCATGTGAAACTATTGTGCTAATTTTCTTAGTATTTCAATGATATTAAACAGACATTTCTTCCCTTTTGACCTTGAGTACATTAACACTCAGACATAGGAAATGTTCATGTTCCCCCAAACAGGCACAGCCAAACAGGAGAAAAATAACTCAAGCTTTTCTGCAAGCTGTCCTGTTAAGGGAGAATCTGTTGGTCATCAAATACAGCCTCCAGCAATGTCTATTTTAGTGAATACATATAACCCTTCATGAAGCCATGAATTCTTCAAGAAATGGAAATAAGAATTTGCAGAGCTGAGGAGATGGAAGCACACTGACTGCTCCTCCAGAGGCTCCCAGCAACCACACGGGGGCTCACAAACCTAGAATGAGCTCTAAAGCCCTCTTCTGGTGTGTCTGAAGACAGCAGCACTATACTCATATATATTAAATAAATAAATCTTTAAAAAAGAAAAAAGAAATTCCTAGCTAATTTCAGTTTTAATTTTATAGATAATTATTATTTTCAAGATATTTAAAAATTAAACATTTAACTAAAAGTAATCATTCTATAGTAATTTATTTCTTAATTATACCAAAATGTTTTGGAGCTCTCAATCAGTTAAGGGGCAGGAATGCAGAGAGGGCAGTGTCTGATGACAGTCAGCTTCCCTCGGTGTGTCACCTTACCATGCCATAACTCATCGTGTTTCTTTGCGTTTCTGGGGGAAGTTTTGGTTGGAGCTGTTTGTGCTCTCCCCCGTTTGCCACCAACACAATCTTTACTACTTTCTTCATCCTCTCTCACAGGTTTGTACCTAAGGAGATATAATAGCATGAAAACTGAATGTAGACTTTAAATGTGCAAATTATCTAACAAAGCTAATAATGTCTAAGTCACAGAAAACATACAGAGTTTTCTCCCTATTTGGATTCAGAGAATTACCAAGAGTTTATCTTCCTAAAAGAAAACAGTAAATAAGCAAGTAAGTCTTCTCAGGAAATGGCTCTCTTCCTTCTATAAGAGGCAGACACTAAAAGTAGCCTAGAAGGCTGCAACTGAATGTCACAGGACTCAGAGCTGCCAAACCAGTACATACTCTAAGAGGATACCATTTTGACTCCATGAACAGATGGGAAATGAATCAATGTTTTCTAGTGGACAAAATGAGGCAGTTATACTCATATAATCACCAAATATCTGAAGGGCTTTCATAGTTCAAATGTAGGACTTAGGTTCTTCCTTTCCTCTCAAAATTGGGCCATGAATTTAATGTGAATTCTAAAACAAAGCATTCTAAAAAAAAAAAAAAAAAAAAAAAAAAAACAGTTCAGACTTGCCATATTGTATGAGTCTTTGTCCAAATTCCAGCTCTTCCCAGAGGATTGCTCTCATCATCAGTAGATTCTCGTTCATCTTCAGCCTGTACGCTGAACTGCCGCACTGCCTGATACACCGTCATGTTATATGGTAGCAAATGTTCTCCGATATAAAACTGTAGCCTGTGTCTTACATTTCCCGAATTTAAAAACTGAGCAGCCTGAACAATGCAAAGAAAAGTAGCTATAAGCCCAAGAATGACATCTGTACAATAGCTGAGATTTATCTGCCAGGGCAACAGGCCAAGATGGGTGGTACATGTTTCTTTTAAATTACAGGTAACTCTTGAACTCTATATACTGGTTTATTTTTTCCTTTACATATACAACACTGAAAATCAATTTATAACCAAGCAGATACAATAAGAAATAACTAATACAATTATAGAACCAACCTAAATTAAGTAATTATTAAAATGTATTAATTATCCAATTCTGTGACTTTCTAAAAATGGCTGATAAGGGGTCATGAGTCCTAGAAAGCGAAACCACAGATAAGGCATGATAAGTGTACACTACAACAGGTGTGAAAAGGCCCTTACCAAAGACTCATCTATTTCTTCATCTGACCCATCATCATCACTGTCTTCATCATCTTCTCTTACTCTTCCATATCCTGAGTAACCCAAAAGAAGATTGTTATCTAGGAATTTTAGGTGTCAGATGAAAAATTAAACTGGTATTTTCTTTAATAAGTAGTTATTGTTACATTCTGATCATAAAAAAGAAAGCTGCAACATTATGAAACATGAAATGTTCTGCCTATTAAGCAAGTTTAACACATGCCTATTTCTAATGGGATCAGAGGCTGCTACAACCTAAGGTTTATAAAGAACAGCAATAAACAAAAAATAACCTTTATGTCTAATTTCATAAACATAGAATTAAAGTACACATACGGAAAATACCTCTAACCACAAGGTATCTCTCAATAGCTTGCACCAGAGCCAGGGGATCAATCTTGACAGGCCCGCCTTTCCACTGCTTCACATTTGCACAGTCTGGGTGTCTTTGTAACTGACATTTTAACTGATGTGTGTTGAAAAACTTTAAAGCTTGTGATCCTCTGTTGAGAGAAAAGCTCAAGATAATTTATGAAAAAAGGTTATTCTATTATTTTCACAGTCGACTTATTTAACTAATTTTAAAATGACATTTTCTTACAGAACAAAGTACTTAAAGATTCAACAACAAATCAAATTATTCAGTACAAATTATATAAATAACTAAATGAATGAGTTTTCATGCATATGAAAAGCATGAAATGAATATGATCTCTAGTCACTGTGAATTCATGTTATTAAGGGTGTCATAAATACATAAATGAAATGCTGTATTTACTGGATTATTCCTCGGGAAATAAGAACTAGTCAGTCGGCTAGCTGAGCACACTCTCCTCTGCAGTATTTTATCCTTCCCTACTAAATTCTATTCAAGACCAACAGGGGGAAGAATCCTCTAAATTTTGGCTTATAAAAATAAAAACTAATATTCAAATTTACTTTGCTATAAAAGTCATACTTCTAAAGGTTTCTTCCTGTTAAAAGGTTCTAACAAGTCAGATATTGTCAAACTTAAAATGTGGCTGCAAGTTCATGAAGCATGCAAATATTACGTAAGCATAAATCATACAAACTTTGACGTAGTGAAAAGCCTCAGGCCTTTGTTGGGTTTGGTTTATATTTTTGAGTCTCAAATGGCCCAGGCTAACTCTGAATTCGAAAATTCTATTTGCCTCTTCCTTATAACTATTCACTTAAAGGTATGTAGCAAATAAATTCAAGGTTAGCTTTTATTTTGTATTATTATTACGTTGTTGAGTTTTATTACATTCCTTAAGTTTTTATGTGGATTTCAGGAATCCCACTATGTCTTCTGGTGCCCCCTTTGTTTCATAAAACTACTCTAAGATAGTATAATAAGAGTACATGAAAAATTTCTAAGTAGAGAACAACTTCAGACATACTGTAATGGACAGGTGTATCTACATGAATATATGGTTTTGACTCAAAATTTTAAAAGTGAGAATGTGGATTTTAAAATCAAAGTAACTTACATCTTATTTTCAATAAAAATACTTCAGAAAGTTTAGAAAATCCCCTAACACATTAATTTTAACCTGTCTCCAATACAAGTCCTTAAAACCAGTAAGAATAAAAAATTATATTGGAAGTCAATCTTGAATATACATCAAAACAGTTGTAACTACTAACCAATAAAGAGTCACAGAATGTTTAATTGCCAAGATAAAAAAAACAAAATTGGAGAACTACATATTAGAAGTTATCAATTTACAAAAACTTAAAATGCATTTCAATGTTTGTCAACCCAGTCACTAATTTACCTATTTTAAAAATATTTAAAAATATTTGTTGTTAGCCTAGGCAGTTGTGGCACATGGGCTTTTATGCCAGCACTTGGGAGGCAGATGCAGGCAGATATGAGTTCTATGACAGCCAAAGTTCACGCATGCAAACACACACACACACACACACACACACACACACACACACACACACACACACAGTCTCAAAATAACAAAAATAAATAAAATACATGGCATGACCTTAAAGAAAAAATGCATTTAATTCATTCACACAAACTGCTTCAGTCAGAACAATGTTCCTAAAGACGACCAAGACTTTACCAGACCTCTCACCAAGTTTTCCCCTCACAATTCTGGAAATGGTCCTTACCTGCCTCCAGCTCCATTTCCACTAGGGAAATCATGCACCTTGACTGGAAATTGCTCCATTTGGCTGAGACAGTTGTTCATCTTATGAACCAGTGCCAACAAAGGCGCATGGCCCACTGGTTCTACTCTTCCAACAGGCTCTTCTCCGGGAAGCTAGAGTTATACAGTACACAAAACAAAACAAACAAAAATTACACACAGCCCTTGAAGTCAACACTCCACAGGAAAACACTTCAATAACCAGTTTCAGAAGTGGAGATTTATCAATTAATCTTCTTTTATGACAGACTTCATTAGGACAGTGTTTCCAAGTCACTTTTTCTTATTATTATTTTATCTATGTGCACTGACTGGAGTTTCATTTGCATGTCTGACTGTGTGAGGGTGTTGGAGCCACACTCCCTCTAAGATGCCATGTGGATACTGAGAAATGATCCTGTTTCCTCTGAAAGAGGAACTAATGCTCTAAACCACTGAGCTATCTTTCCAGCCCCTATACCACAAGAAACTTACTTCAAGAAAAAAAAATGTTTTTGTATATCCCACAATTCTGTTTCAAAGTACATGAAATGACTCAGAGAAATAGTAGTCACGAGTAGGGAAAAATCCAACCCATACAGGCACCAGGCCATTTATTCCCCCACCCCCACATCCTTCTTCTTCTTCTTTTTTTTGGAGGGCAGCAGTAAGTTCTTTGTGTATGATTTAGCGTACTGAATGGCCACCTTCCTGATGACATTAACATATAGAAGCATGCAAATACTAAACCTCATTTAGCATGGAAAGTATCAGCTAACAGAGTGCAGATAGAATCTTAAAAATCAGATAACAGATTATGGACATATAGAGTCTGAAGCAAGATATATCTCACACTTGCACCCATGTGCTTGTGAAAATAAAGATTTAAAAACAACAAAAAGCCCACATTACCCAACCTAGTCTCCATGTCTGCCTTTAGGTAGCCATACAAGTTAAACTCACCCTCCAAGCACTGGGATCTAATCATGGGCTTCGTGTCTAGCTTCAATTTACTACTTATTTTATTATAACACAAACATTTTGAAAGAGCCAGACATGGTAGACTCCTATCTTTAATCCGAGCACCCGAGACTCAGAGGTAAGCACATCTCTGTGAACTGCAACCCAGCCTTGTCTACATTTTAAGACTTGGTCAACGAATGTCAAGGAATGTAACTGAATAAGCAACACAGGGTGTGCTTTTATTGGGACACAAATGCACGCACTTGCTAGCTCTGACTCTTAGTACCCGTGACCATTAACTTACTGGAGAAGAAAAAAATACATGAAGGAAGCGCTTTAACCGGATCTCTCTGCTGACAGCATCCTTTTCACTTTTAGATGTCAAATACAGCAACAGTTGTTTCACAAATCCACTATGTTGGATTTCAAATGATGAAACATCTGACTCTGAGACTATGCTACGGATTTCTACAAGGCACTCAGCTCCACCATCCACCTATAAGAATAAAGAAAATTTTATAATGATTTAAACAGTAAAACTCATATTTCCTAAAAAAAAAAAAAAATTAACAAAATAAAAATTTATTCTTAAAAACAAAACAAACAAAAACCACTAGCCAGCTAAGAATCCCATGAGCTATAGTAACAACCTACCAGGTAAGATGTGCACTGGCACAGCAGTGGCTTGAGCATTAATGGGCTAATTCTCTGCTTAGATCTGAAGCCCACAAGAGAAAACTCATTCCTGATACTATAATCCTTGTTAAAAGCCAATGGAGGTCAAAGGCCCTAGGAAGGAACCTATTACCATTTTGTTAAATTGCCAGTGTCAAAATATCTCCTAAATAATTAATTCTTTATACCCATTAATTAGTTTTGTTCTCCAGTCTTGGTCAGAAAAGGGCCTGTTTCCAATAGGCAGTAAATATGAAGAGTCATAATGCGAGGTGCTGACAAAAGTTTAACCATTTAGTCCAAAGCAGAACATCTATTATCAATCACTCCCTACAGTATTGGGGAAGATCACAGAAGTAGTGAATGAAAATCATTGTTCATATCACAAGGATAAGTTTTCCAATGTAGTTTTCTACTTAGAGGTAAGAAAATATGATATAAACTCAAAGCAAAGGGCCTACCTAACAAAGAAGCTAACATTAACTGGAAGGATCACTATGTTAAGCAAAATATGACGCGCTACTTACTCTCCTATGCACAATATACTTAAAGACAAAACACAAAGGCAGAAGAGCGGCTGCTTGAGACCCAGAAGAGAGGGAGAACAAGAAAGGGCAGCAGGTGGGACATTTGAATAGAGTCAAAGCACAGAGTACCCATGTATGAATGTATCATATCAAAGCTGTGACTTGGTACAACTGATATTTTAATAACTTTTAACTTAGAAAATAAGAACAAAAGCTACACTAAGTGCATAAAAAGTAACAAAACCCTAAAAAATAATCAGATGAAATGGCAAGGGCCACAATAAAGCCTTGAGCCTTTCAAGTAAATACTATGAGTCCGCAGGCGGACGTGGCTATGAGTATTTAGGAAAAAGGGTATTTCTGAAATGTTGTCATTTGTCAAGAAATAGGGAACACAAAGAACAGAAAGAAATGGCAAGGTTTCCAATATGTCCTGTAGATGGTGAACCACGACAATGGACAGGGGTCAGAAGAAATTAGTTGTAGAAATAAAAGTTTCTACAGACACCACCCAACTGATCTCCCAGTGATGCCCTGGACACGACAGTACCTGGAGGTTGAGTTGTTCAGTTGCAGCACAAAGTCTCTGAAGGACATTCAAGGCAGGGTTGCTTCCATCCATATTCTCAGAACTAAAATAACGCTCAACAAATTTATGTGCCTGCTCCTTAATCCAGCCTTTAATTTTTTCTCTACAAGAAGGAAAAAGGAGATAGATATTGAGGTCTCTGGATAGGTAAAAAGTTTACACTGAATCAGATTAGAACTGTAAGATACTTTAGCAGGTGAAAATGCTGAGTTCAATCCCCTGGGAGAACCAACTTCTGCAAGTTGTTTTGTGACTTTCACAAGTACTTAATCATGCACATACAGATATATGAAAAAATGTTACAGTCTTGATTAAAACAGCTATGCTCAAAACACTTACTGGCTGACAATCATGATTCAAAAAAGAGAAATTCAGATTCATTCTAAAAATGAATTTAGATGTATCATCTGAAGAATGCTTAGGTATTTGAAGTGTTATCAAGTCATCAGGTGAATAGTAACAAGATGTTCTAACTTCCTAAATGGTCATACCAAATACAAATTTACATAATATTTACGAAAGGACAAATATACCTAATACTGTTCATCACTGTTCCATATAAAGAGATGAGGTCAAAGTGAGGCACACCAGAAGCATGTGACCTGGGTGTTTACAAACTATAAAAATACATTTGCTTAATGATTCTCCTTAATTCAGACACTCAGCAACTAACTCAATCAAATGAAAAGTTATTTTTAAAATAAAAGGCCACTGGAGAAAATGTCTGATTTATAAAGGAAGCAGTTTATACAGGTACTCTACATCCAGTGTATTTCCTATGACCCACTGATAAGCATTTCCATATAACCCACTGATAAGAAATAGTATCTGACAGAGATCCAAGTATTTTTTTTTTTTAAAAAGCAGCTACTCTCAGCTACATATCTTCAAATTCCATTAAGTAGGCATAAGAACTGTATTAAAAGAGTATAAACAGAAAATGCAAGCACAATTCAGGAAAATGTTCCACATAAACGAAACTAAGCAGAGCTGTGAACTAGTTGTATTATTGCTATGCTATGGTTTTTCTACGTAAGAGATAGGGTTGAACACATAGGCAAAACCAGGAAATGGATGGATGATTGGATGGTTGCCAGACAGACAGACAGACAGACAGACAGACAGACAGACAGACAGACAAACGAACACATCCTCTTAAGAATGTAACTTATCATTTGAGTTGAGAGCAACAACGTAAACCAAGCCCATGGATCCCTAGCATGGGATGAATGTGCCTGATATAATCATGTTGAGACCTTCAGATGAAGATCTCCCAACCCGAACCCCAGCATGCACTTTACCTATTATTGGATATGGTGTCTTTTGAGGCTGCCCTGGCAAGACCACTAACTCCTGCAGTTCGTGCTGGTTCAATGTTGTTGCTGTTGGACTGTGCGCTTAACCTTCCCCATGTTTTTGGATTCAAGCTTGCCAGGAAGGAAGATTTAGGTGACTGAGTAGTAGTGGGACTTTTAGCTATCAAGAAAAAAAGAATTAAATTCAAGTCATTTCAATGAAATGAAGAAAAAAATTAACAAATATTTCAATCTTAATATAGAAACTGAAATAATTAAGAACAGCAAGTCACTGAGGAACTTTATTCATTACCTTCTCCCATCTCCCAATCATCTCAGCAGAGGTCTTACCTTGATTGTCTACTTTGTCATCATCTCGTGGAGGGGAATACTTTGGCCTTCTTGGCCCTCTTTTTGGCAGTCGTTTTCTCTTGAGAACATCACTTAATCGACTGTTACATGGAAAAAAATGAAGTTAGTAATTACCACTCAAGAACCCAGCTATGATAGGACATTTAACTTAGGATTTAAAATGTCCCAACAATTTTCACTGACTATCATGTATGTTGACAGCCATATTCATATATTCTTACATTGGGCTAGACCTCCAATCTATGATTCTCCTGCCTCATCCTCCTTGGCTGAGTGGAAGGAAGGCATTACTTCATCTGTCCGTATGCTTTAGTCTAAACAATGCCACAATGCACTATATATCACACTTTGCAAGCTGCTGCCCTTAACATTAGAAATATTCCCAAAATTATTTAATAACAAAGATACAGACAGGCAAATGAAAGAACATTCTAGGAGACAGCAAGATGGTTCAATGGGTAAAGGAACTTGCCACCAAGCAGACAACCTGAATTTGATCTTAAGGACCCATATATTAAAAGGAGTGATCCAATTAGTGCAATCTGTCTGATTTCCACATTGGCAAAATTGTTCTAGTTCAGTTGATCTGTGGCTCAAAACGTAAATAATTCAAATAAAAAAATTTTTAATCAGGAAAAGATTCACCAGAGTCTGGTAAGTCTATGAAATAACTATATGTATTCAAATAAGTAACCAAGAAAAATAGACTTTCAGGGAAGAGATACTCTACAACATATAAATGAAAGGTTTAAAGAAAATTGGAAGGTTTAAAGAGATCATTAAGTTAAAGGCATCTGTTACTCTTCCAGAAACTGGAGTTTATTCTAAGCACCCACATGGAGGCACACAATTTTTTTTTATATTATAAAATACATTTTTTCCATCTTTATTAAAGTGGGTGTTTCTTATTTACATTTCAAATGTTATTCCCCTTCCCAGTTTCCAAGCCAACATCCCCCAGCCCCTCCCCTTCTCCTTCTATATGGGTATTCCCCTCCCCATCCTCCCGCCATTACTGCCCTTCCCCTAAGAATCCCGTTCCCTGGGGATCCAGCCTTGGCAGGACCAAGGGCTTCCCCTTCATGCACCCACATAGAGGCACACAATCTTAATTCTAGGACATCTGGTGCTTTCTTCTAGCCCTAGAAGACACCTGCACATTTACGGTGGACATACACATACCAAGGCACACACATATAACAAAACAATCTTTGAAACAAGAAGAATGTTTCATTTGTTAAGTCCAATACTTGGGGGAGAGGATTGGCCAGGAGGACTGAATTAATAACCAGCCAAGCCAGACTTTTTTCAAGATAGGGGGTTTTCTTTCACTTGGCTGTCCTGAATTTGAATTCCATGCTGGCCTTATAACTCAGAGGCCCGCCTACCTCTGCCTCTGCCTCTGCCTCCCATGTGCTGAGATTAGCATTATGAGCCACTACCACCCAACCTAAGCCAGTCTTTTGATTAAACTACAGCAAGTAACTGCCACAAAGTGGCAGCAAACTCGACTCTTCCCTCAAGCACCGAGCTCCAGCAATCTAGCTGTACAGGACAATGGCTCTTTGAGGTACTCGGATTTAATTTTAGAATTCCAGTAATAATGTTTTACCAAGATATATTTTGCAGGAGCTAGAAAGTGAACCCAGCAGTTAAGAACATTAGCTTTGGCTCCTAGCAGCCATTTGAGTTCAATTCCCAGCACCTATATGGCAGCTCACAACCACCTTATAGAACTCCAGTCAGAGGAGCCAAGCCTCTTTTGGCCTCCAAGGGAACTACATGAACATGAGGTAGAACCATACATGCAGGAAAAATTTATAAGTAATTATGATGTATTTTGCAGCTAAAGATTTTATTACCTAGGTACACTCTAAATTTCAGAAAGGAGTGTGGGTTATCACATACAACTTAGATGGCAATATTCCAGTTTCTAACATAAAAGAAATAAAGCACTTAAATGTGTGATCTTCTAATGCAATGACAACTTTAAAAAATCAACACAGTAAATAGTACAGCAAAGAAGGCACAAATGACTTTTTACCTTACCTTTAAGAAGCAGTCATGTGTTTGGTAATTAAGGTTAAATGGGAAGGCCTTGCTTATTGTTTCTAATTTTTTATTTTTCACCACACAAATACCTTGATATCACAAAAGCATATATAGAACAGTACAAAGTAAATGCAAATTTATGAAAAAGAAACAGGCTGATACTGTATCTGGGACAAGTGTGCTTGCTTGCACCTCACTTCCTTGGGTACCAATGTAAATGATGTGCATGCATTCCATGTACCTACAAAACAGAGGCCAGTAAAGCAGCTATAAAGTTATTTTCTTTCTATGTGAAACATCAGAAGGGCCAAGTAAATGCATCAGTGGTAGAGGTAATTGTCAGTATTTTCTGAGACTGTAGATTCTGTCATTGCCACCACCAAAAATCACTCTCAGATACAGGAAAACTACATTAAGATTCCTAACAAAAACTCACCCTTGAGGGCTCAGATCCAGAGAATCATCTCTGCTATGCTGCAAGCTAGGCGACCCCAGATCAGCAGAGGCATTGGTTGCTGCTGTGGCAGTTCCGCTGCTGGCTGGTGTTGTAGACCCCAAGGATCCAGACCCATTTGTACATGCCTTCGGGGGACTTGTCAACAAAGACTCTGATTCTGCTAAATGTTTTACTTGATGCATCACTCCTTCATGGCAACAGGGACAAACAGAAGTCAGTTTAATAGGAGACAAGAACACACACCACTATACAATTCTCAAACGCTAATCCTGGTAAACTAGAAATAAAGCCAGGAGAAAGCTAGAGAGGGAGGCAAGAGGTAGAGAAAAAGGCCAGGTTTCATCTTGACTCAGATCAGGATACTTTTATTGAATGTCTTCTAATTGTCCAACCAAACTCATATAAAGTTGCTATTCAAAATAGATAGGTCAATCAGCCTTAAAAAGAGAATACTATCCAGAAAGGGCTATTGAAAGGTGGTAGTGATCATCCATCATCAGAATAAGGACTAAAATATAATTTGCAAGAATGGGAAGGGTTCCTATAAGTGATAGGAGAGTCTCGGTGTCTATCTGTCTGTGACATATTCAAGAAAGTTTGTGTTAAGTACATGAAAATCTGTGGGTGAGATTTATGTATGAATTTTTGGGGAATAAAGTCCAAGTCTTGATTATTCTTATTTTAATTTTATTTTATTTATTTATTTTTTTCCTTTGGTTTTTTGTTTTGAATGTTATGAAGATCTATGCAGCTCCAGCTTCCTGGAATTTTCCATGTATTTTCAGGCTGGCCTCAAACTCAGAGATTTGCCTACCTCTGCCTCCCAAGTGCTGGGGTTAAAGGAGTAGACTGCCATACCTGGCTTCTATTAAGATTTTCTTTTGGGGGATGGGAGTGAGGGAGGGGAGGACACGACCCAATTTAAACCTCAGGCACTTGATTCAAAACTACATTTTATATAATTTATATATACATTTTATATACTGAGGACAGTAACAGGTAAGACAAATGTACTCAGCAGACAGACTCAAATGATTTTTCTAAGGATTCCTTTAAATAATGAGCTTGCAAAACAAAAATACAGGAAGCTAGAACACAGTATAGGAAAACCAAGCTCAAAATGAAAGGAAACTTTAGACATTTTATGAGCATGGCCTAGCTGTGTGAAGCCAAAGCCCACACCCATCCATGACATATATGCTACAGATATACGTGAGGGAAGAAAATAGAATCTGAAGGCATAGCAGATTTCCTAAGTAAAAAAAATCACTTGGCATGGGATGTAGATGAAAGGCAGATGAGAGGGAAAAGCAAAACTAAAAATGGATGATAAATCTAAAAAAACAAATAAGACAAAAGAGAATCTGAGACTAAAGACAAAAGTACGTAACTAAGTATTTCATGACTACAGTAAATAAGTGTATGTGCTCCTGTACACCTACCTGACTTGTAACTGTCACCTCTGCATAATGGAAAAAATATTGCTTTATTTATTTTCTTTTTTGGTAAATTGTTTATTTGATCAAAGGTAATTTTATTTAGTTACTTAGAGATAGTGTCTCACTAAGTAGTTGGGCTGAAAGTCAAGAGATCAGCACTCCTTTGAATTTAGGGTACCACCATGCCCAAATATAATTTTAAGTACTTAAAAAACAAAACAAAACCTTCTTTCTGCTTTGTTTCCATTATGTTAGTCTATCATAGTTTCAAAACAAGGAAAGATAAAAAAAAAAAAAAACCAAATATATGAAAAAGTGGCTGACTTTAGCAGAGCATATCATCGCTGGAAGCTTCTTCCTAGCCAGGTGTGGTGGCATGGGACTTTAAGCATTTAGGAGAAAGAGGCAGAAAGATCTCTGATTTCTAGGACAGCCAAGGATACAGAGAAGAAACCTGCCTCACTAATAAAACTAAAAGGCTTCAATAAAACTATAAGGACTGAAAGACCTTGGAATACTCAGCCTGAATGGGTTGACTCAATCAAATCTCTCCCACCTCAGGGCTCAGGAAACAGAATGGAAGAGAAGGTGGCAATAATTTAAGAGCCAGAGAGGATGGAGGACACCAAGGCATCAGGGCCCTGTAAAATCGGTGAGACCGACATACATAGAACTCAAGGCAGAGGGTACAGGCCTGCATGGGTCTGTACCAGATGGAGTCTTACAGCTAAAAAATGTAGGCACATGCCCCCATGCCTAACCCTAAAACTATTTCCAATTGATAATCACTTGCAAGTGAAAACTTAGTATACTCCAAAAGAATGTCCCTGAGGAAACCAACTACTTCTAACGGTAGATTGAATCCCAGAAGTACACAGACAACAGAAAGCGAGACACAACAGCATCTTTTGAGGTTATTTGTCTCGATGTCACATGTCAGGGCTCTTCCACTTTCCCTCCCAATTCTGATGTTTTATTATTATTTTATTTATATATTTTTCTCTTTTTATCCTACAGGTTCTTTGCAAATATATTATGGCTTTCACTTTAGTGTATGAATAAGTCTCTGCATGTTTCTTATGTTGGGTTCTTTCCTTCTGTTTGTTTTGTCCTCTTCTCTTGTTAGTTTTATCTTATAATTTATTTAATTAACTCTTTACAGGCCTATTTATTTCCAAGAAACAGAAAGAAAGTGGATTCCAATGAAAGGGGAATAAGGGAGGAACTGGGAGGGGAACCCATAATCAGGATATATTATGTAAGAGAAAAAGAAAACCCTATTTTCAATAAAAGGAAAAAAGAATAATAAAGGGCTGGAGAGATGGCTCATTGGTTAAGAAATTGCTCTTCAACAGGACTGAAGTTCAGTTGCCAGCATTCACATGAAACTCTACAACTATCTGTTAATCCAATACCAAAAGATCTGATGCTTTCTTTTGGTACCAGTCATCCCATTATTCTCAATCCATCCTCAAACATTAGAATCGCTACCTTACTGATATGATGTACTGCAACCTTATTCAAGGAATAATTATGAATTGAAGCCTATGACTGCGGCCAATCTTGAGTGTATGGAATGAAAATGATTAACAGCATCAGTCACAGTGAATCTCAATAATCCTGTACTTCCACAAAATGCACATACATCCTATGAAACAAACTTTGCAGATTTCTGAGCTCTTAAACATCTCATGTGAACAGAGAATACTTTCCTTAGAGACAGTGATGTGTCACATGAAGTTCTATCTAGACTAACCTATTCATCATTAATTTATCAAAAATGGCATTACCTTCCCTCCTGAAGTAAACGCTAAAAATATCGGGTAACTTTTGCATTAAGATTTCTGCCATCTGAAGAGCCCCAACTACTATCTTCAGGTCTTGGCTTGAGAGCATGGAAGCAATGTGACTAAAAAAGAAAAGCATTTGTGTATAAAATGAAGTTGGTTATTACTTTTGGTCATACTACTTAAAAACAAAATTCAATTCCAACTTAGCAACTATAATTATATTAATTATGTTTGAAATATTTAAAATTAATGAAAGCATTCTTTCATTACCATTACTTCATTTTTATCTGTACTAAGATTCAGAAATTTCTAAAATTACAGATTCAGATTTAAATTTCTAAAACATTTTTACTATTTCCATGAACACACCTTGAAACAGCATGATTTTTCAGAACATCCTTTAGAAGTTCAGCATCAGCAAAATAAATTATCCTAAGAATTGCTCTAAGGCACTTGTGTCTGACCGCGGGCCCTGCTGAGGAGCTGTACACTTCATAGAGAACACCAAATAAGGTCTTAATGAAAGACTTAGCCAGTTCCGGATCTTCTTTCATGAGCTGTGCTCGAGCATCATCCTTCTTTAAGTCTGAATATCCACCTGTTATTTAAAAAATGTACAGTCATGCAGTGACCAACTACTATAGAAGCACAGTTTAAAAAAAAAAGTATTCAGCCAAGCAACTATTTGAAATGCTATGCAATATTTTTTCATTATAGAACAGACAATAATTAGGGCAATTAGATCAACTAAGGCATACAAGGATAACATTAAGAGCCTACTGACCATTCTGACCAGATAAAAGCATCACTATACTTAGGTATAGTAATAACTATATACCTCTTCCTTGTCTTAAACAGTCTAAGAATACTAAGGAAAGTTCAAACTAACCCTAAAATACAAGTGAAACTAAAAATGAGCAGAGTGAAAAAAATGTATTTAATTTTGTTCACAAAAAGAGTATGTGTGGCTGAGGATGTGGCTCAGTGGTAATGTGCTTGCCTAGCTTATGTGAGGTCTAGGGACAATCCCCAGTACTGCAGATCACACAAGAAGAATATGTGTAAGGAGAATGTAGCTATGTAAGGAGATGATGAACAAGGGAGTAGCCAACTATGTTTACATATCTAGAATGTCCCTTTGTTTTGTAAGGTCCATCTATTTACATTTTATAACATAAAAGCTTTGAGAGTACAATAGTATTTTACATAGTATAAAGACCTAAGAAGGCTCAAACATTTCCTACCTAGTCCTTTTCTGGTAAGGAGCATTAGTTCTAACAGGCATCCCAAACAGCATTTAAAGAGAAAAACATTTGTGGGATGCGTAATACTACTACTTCATTCATAATATATTTCTAGTGAAACATATATTATTCAATGCTCAATTAAACTGTTACTATGTAAACAAAAACATTACAGGGCAAGCAAGAAGGTAAATAAGTGAAGTTACTTGACAAGAATCCTAAAGATTAGAACCTACAGGTTGGTACAACAGAAATGGCTCCAAGTTATCCTCTGACTTCCTTGTGTGTGTTGGGGAACATGTGTGTCCATGATCCACACTCATACTCAACATCAATGTAAAGTAAGCAAGTCACAACCATACAGTTCTATTTAAGTCCAAGGATACTTACTAGTGTTAGTATTGGCTAAGGGGTTAGGTTTTCTCTGAATGGCACGTGCTGTTCCCGTGTCCTCATTGATTTGCTGCATAGAATTAAAATCAATAGTATAAACTCGTCCCAGAGTGGACAAGCTTATCTCATCCTCACCGACCTGATGGGCTGCCTGAGAGCAAAGAGAGAGAAGTCTTGAATATAAACATGTAGAAATCCATTACCTTAAATACAGCAGGGACACATGCTACATTATATATATATGTTTTTATGAGGCTAGTAAGCTGACAGAATGTGTGAATTTTAGTACAGTTGATGACAAAACTCAGTTGCTTAACAAATCATTTTAAATTAAACCAAATCATGGGCTCTATAAGATGCTAGTGATACAAACGTCCAAGTAAAATACAGCTTAACTGACATAAAGATACTACTTGCATTCAGAAGAAAAAAATGCATTATAAAAGAAATATTGCAAAAAAATTTTAAAAAGTATTGCATACGTACTTAGAACTCCAATTGTTATAAAACACTTTTTACCTGATAAACTTCTAGTAACCCACTAAAATTAAGCCAAACACCTTGTAGAATTGTTCTTACGTAAACAAAGACAACCTCATATTTACACGTTGTCCTAAGCCTGTAAGACACACAACTAAAAACTAAGATCTAAGATTAATAATCATGATACAAGCGTTACACAGAAAAGACTATTATTATTCAAAGTCAGACATCCTAGAAGTTACAAAATGCTACATATGCTGATTGCACACCTGGAATCCCAGCACTGAAGAAGTTAAATCAGGAGTTTTCCAGGTTCAAAGACAGGCTATATAGCAATAATCTACCACTTTAAAAACAAACAATCAAGCGAACATTCTTTTATAAAGTCCAACCTAAGCTGAGACTCCTTGACAGAATGGTATAACTATCTGAAAATAGAGAGCAAACTAATAGCAAAGATGTAATTATTATCAGGAGAAGGCTAAAAAGAAAACACAAGGTTAGAGACTAAGAGCACTGGCAGGGCATAACAGACCCATTGACAATTAACTCTCATAAAGAAGCTGGTTCTGAGTTCCTTTACCAAAAACTTTTAGAAATTAGGCCACGTCTTTAAAATAAAGCTCTACAGGACAGATTAAGATGGTTGCAATTTTAAAGGTATTATATTAAATTTAGAAGAATTCTGTGTATGTACTGAAACTTTTAGCAGAAAATGAACAGTCTCTCAAGTACTACAACACTTTTCTAGTATCTTTTTGTCATCTGAGAAATTTTGATATTATGCCCGTTAATACAAATGAAACCAGAAATCACATATAAACTGTCGTTAACATTTTGGTATACTCTTCCATTTTATTATCCATTTTCTTCTCTCTTATACCAAGTTACCAAAATTTTCAACATTTGAAACATTGCTTCCATTTATGCTATTAAAATCTACTGCACTACTACATACTAATCTATCACAATTTTCATATTCCCACTAAGGCAGAAACTATGTTTTCACTTTTTTACTGATTAAGTATGAAAAGCACACACTGGGATATTTCTTCTGGGTTGAAATAGTAGACCTGCTTTGAAACACAGTCTAACTCTCCAATGTTTCCTTTTGGAAACAAAACTACGGGACAAAGAACTGAGATTACTTGCTCCAAGCCAAGCAGGTAGTTAGCAGCAGAAGCAGGACTAGAACATCATGTTTTCTGACCTCAACAGAATGAGGACCTTCTTTCTCAGGAGACAAAATGAGAGAATCTTGAGTTAATTCAAACTGAGCACACTTAAGCACACACAACCACCTCCCCATTTACCATCCCTACACCCACTCTCCACAAAAATAGACATATTTAAACGGTACAATGAAACTACTACCTCAATGATGCGGCTGTCAATCCTGTTATAGGGATGCCAGAGGCCTCGGTCATCTCGCCACTGCCATATTGCACCATCTGTATTCTGCGCATTTCCCTTTTTCAACATGGTATCCACTGCAAAAATGCCTTCTTTTGGTAAACATGGCATAAGTTCACTGAAAGTAAAAAGTGCACTTATTTTAGTTACTTTCTGCGCCATCTGCTACTGTTAACACTTTCAAGGAAAATCAACCCATTTTTACCAAATCAGAGATGTCAGCTCATACAGCTCTTGAGGACTTCGTGGAACAAGATCAATCTGCTCTTGACAACTTCCATTGGAGGCACCACATAGGAGGAAGTGAAGTGTTTCCGCAATGTCTGTAAAGCCAACAACAACAAAACATAAGCCTATTAAACTAAGTGTACTCATTTATTTACAAGGTACTCGTGCCCTAGAGTAGGGCAAAAATTAAACTTATACAGAACATGAAAATTAAAAACACAACTCAATTATACGTGTAAAGAGAATAGCAGAAGGAATTTATGTAGCCTTTAACCTATGGACTCCCATCCTGAGGGAACATTCTCTAACTAGAGGCTTACCCATAATTTCAGAATATTCAGAATCTTTTGTTACTTTGAGGAAGACAGTACATTTGTACTAATAGAATGCACCATTCAAATATATTCATATACTCAATACTTCCTATTTAAATTTACTGAAATCACATGGCATTACTGTAAACATCCCAAGCTCACATTCCCTGTCTTATGCCATACTTACAGATTAACTCAGCAAACATTAAAATATTCTCCATGTTAATTGTCCAGTTCCTCTGGGGAACTTTGGGGAATTTAGCATGATAACCACTCAGATGCAATAATTTAGTCACCGTAATGGCTAAGACCAAAAGACAAATCTGTGGTGTGTTTCTATATTACCTCCATGTAAAAATGCATGAATTCACAAAATTACTTTAAGTATCTTCAAAAGGGTACAGTTTTGCTAACTTTATTGAGCAATATGAATATATGGGTAGTACTTTACAAAAATGCTTTATTCAGCTTGAGGATGGAATTCAGAGGCAGATTCTAATCATATTTTAGCTTGGTTCTTCAGCACCACAAAAAGAAGTAGCCCTGAAGTTCTTTAGTTTATTTTATTATAAAGATACCATAAAGTGATCAGGGAAGTAGTTAAGATACAAAAAGAAAAAAAGACGGGGGAAAGCCCATGTTTAATTGATTTCTATCACTGCAGAATGAAAATATACTATCTGTGGAAATTTCTCTGGAGAATGCAAGAGGTAAAAGCATGACATTAAAGGGAAAGAATCTAGTGTGTTTAAAGAAAAGGAGTGACTTCTCAAGCTGGTATTTATAGACTACTGAGCCCCACACATTAATTAACTAGCAAGAACCTGTACTCTAAGTCCTGGAAAGTCTGGGCTAATTAGGTTTCAGAGATCCTAGAGACTTCAGAATAAAGAAAGTGACAAAACTACTAACTGTGGTCACCAATAATCTGCCTAACTATTCACTTGACTCACACTGTCATTCTACCAAGGTCTGTGTCAATGCCATTAGTTCAAATAAAATGCAATGGAAAAGGAAACTAGGTTTCTCCAAAACAAAACAGTGCACTGTCTGAAACAGTGGGGTTGGTCAGAAGTTGTGTTATCAGTTAACCACAAAACTGACCCTCAAAATCATACATTAAAGTTTCAGAACTGAGTAATAAATTATTAATCAATTGTGCTTCAACAACTATTAACTGTATAAGATGTCTTCTACAACCATACCACCTTCTAGCATTAATTTACGAGACAGGGCCTAATACAAAGTGGCCAGCTACAATTTGTCACTGGATAAAAAAAATTTTGTAAAGTCATTAAAAATTAGGGGTAATCATTAAGAAGACATAAGGCCAAGCTTTCTGATAAAAAAAAAATAGCATTCTGTATTCAGAAAATTTACTGGAAAACATAAATATGAGCTCAAAGAATTTGTTACTGAAACAAGTGGTTACAAGTAAAACAAAAACTAAGAAAACTAACAATAGGTCATTAATGACTAGTATGATATCTCAATGATCTTGAGTGGTGTCCAAGAACCAAAGGTGAGTTTTAGGAATACATAAGATTACCAAGCCAGGTATACCAACACACACCTTTTTAATCTATGTACAGGTAGGCAAGGCAGGTGGATCTCTGGAAGTTTAAGGTCTGGTGTACTTAAGTTCTAGGATAGCCAGGGATACACAGAAAGACTGTCTCAAACAAAACAAAACAAATAACAAAAAAGACCTTAGTACTGCTGGAGGTCAGATAGGCATATACCACTGAGCTAAATTCCTACCCCACCACTTTTCTTCTTCAATGATATTCATGCTTGCTTTTACTTTTGGGATTTAAGCTGACTTATTAATGAACAAGCTGTCTTAAAACACAATAATAAAACAGTACTTACTTTGTTTCATAAGTTGAACAGCTAATGTTGGACAGTTGGAACACATCAGAGAAAACATACGAACCACCATAATAAACATCCCAGAACTTAAAATTGGTGGAGTCACTACCAACAGTTGTTGGACATTTGTGAGTAGATCTTTGGAAGCAACCTGTTGCAGTAAGTTCTTCATGAACACAAAGAAGACAAATTATTATGCTGTGGTTTAGCAATTCAACAATATGAAAAATGTATTACCAAAGACAATAGACGCACCTCCTCGTGCTGAAAGTTGTCCACTAAACGTGCAAAACAAAGGCAAGTGCTTTCCACTGACTTTTTGTCCTAAATTTCACAAAGAAAAATAAAGAAGTTCACTAATTTAAAATGTTAGCACCTTCAATCACTTAGTTCCTACTTTAACCCTAAATTTCCATAACCTCATTAGTAGACATGAGCTTTGAAAAGGGAAACCCAGCTGAAGTACAGTTGGCAATATTAAAGAATACGTATATGTAAATGTTTGTCCAGGCATAGCTGATGTAGGCTTGTACTGAGAGTATTCACTTCAAAAGCAGTCTAGATTAGCTTTAAAAAGAAAAAACGTTTTACACCTCTATCATTATCACTACAGAAGTATAGAGGACAAATGTGAACCCATCACCTTATAAAAAATACCTTTAAAAAAAAATCTGCGCATCTAATTTTCACAAGGTTTAAAATACTTAAAAGGTTTAAAATTCCTTAAAACTATCTCTAGTCATAACAGCACTGGTAAAGTGTAAGACTACAAAAACCACCTGCTTCTCTCTGACCTACAGATATAGAGCTCAGTCTCCTCTATTCAAATCTGATTTGAATTCTGCTCTTCAAACTACATCATTAATGTTTTATCCTTTACATACTTATAGGCTCTCCTCCAATCACAACAGGTGAAGTCTGTTCTTTTCATTTCTATTTCTGGACAATCAATCTCTCTCTCTTCTAGTTTTTTTTTTTTTTTTTTTTTTTTCTTTTCTTTTTTTTTTTTTTTTTTTTTCCGGAGCTGGGGACCGAACCCAGGGCCTTGCGCTTGCTAGGCAAGCGCTCTACCACTGAGCTAAATCCCCAACCCCCCTCTCTTCTAGTCTTAACCTAAGCCCTCTGTTCCCAATGCCTTTTAGAGGAACATTCTAAACGTAATCTGATCTCACAAAGGAGCATCTTAGTTGGTGCAATAATGAAGTCATTAGTCAATATCAATAGAAAGATACTAAATGTATAAATAACAACCACTTGTGTTAATACGACAAAATTGTGTATGACTAGACAATATGTTTCAACAGAAACACAGGTCAGAATGCTTTCTGTTACAGACAAACAATTAGAAGAACTCAAAATTTGAAATTGTAGTGATAAAATTTTCATGACATAGAAAAAGATTCATATTTTACCTGATGAGTTAGCCTTTGGGTAAGCAATGGTAGGGAATCTGCCACAAAATGAAACTCATCTGGTGTGATGCTCTGGCAGCAATTGGCTGCAATTGCTAGTGCATTTCTTTGGGCATTGATGCTGAAGAATTCGAGATACAATAAGCAGTCTGCCAAACCACCCTGAAATGTAGAAAACTGTTAAAATGACGAAAAAATTGTCCTATTAAAATGTCGAGCACACTGCTTTGGGGCAGCACGGGCATCTTACAGAGCTACAGTTAAGGAACTAGCACAACATCATCAAAGGAAACACACTTTAGCAGTAACACTTACCGCCTGTAAGATGGCTTTACTGTGTCGCCGTGACAACATCTCCAAGGCAGTCAAGGCCTGCTCTGCCACATCAATACACTGAATAACTTGCAGCTAAGAACATTAAAGTAGGTATCAAGGGTTATTATTCAGACGAACACTGTACTTCCTCTACTTGTAGCCACTTAACAACCTCCAACACACAACCAGCCAAACTAGCAAATGGTCACCCTGGGTAAACACTACACAGCATAGCTGACAGTTTCCTCCTGACAACTTACGCAGTGCCACGATCCGAAAAAATATATTCCCAGAGAGGATTTATCTAACAATTTTTTTAAACCAGTTTTAAATTTTTAAGGTGTATGTCTTTAGAATAATTATATTTAATTAGATGAACTTTTATTGTGCATTAAAAAGGCTGTTAGAGAATATATACCAAAAGAACAACCTACTAGCCACTGATCATATGAAAATTTTCCTTTCTCCACTGGTCAATTCTGTGAACATGAGCAAGAAAGATCCTTTTTCTCAAACTTCTTAGTTATCAGTATAAACAGTTAGCAATTCTACTGTCCTGTTGCTATTCCTTTAACTATGTTTACAGATCGTAGTTGTGTGTTTATGCTCTTGAATACACACGTAGCACACATGTCAGAAGTTTTCACCTTCAACTTTGTTCAGGCAGGTCTCAAATGTCTCATTTTTTTCTCTCTCCTTTCTCCTGAGCCTACTGATACATGGCACTACACCTGTCTTTTTGAAGTGGTTTAATGAAATTCTTTTATGTTGCTCTCTGATGTTACTATGTTAAATGCTATCATTAAAAATAATAAAATTTGGTTTATTTTATAATTTATTAGTTTTAGCTTTTTTACAAATATATAATAATTTTATATATAAAAGTTTTTTTTGTTTTGTGAATACTGGTTAAACACACATACTATAATTACATCATAGACATTACAACTTGACTTGTGTGTACTTATGAACAAATTGGGCAAAAGCATGATTACCTTTTCTAAGAAAACAGGGATAGCATCTACTACAACAGCAGATGACCGAGGGAGCGCTTCCATCATATATGTTAAGGCTCGGCAAGCATGATTCATCTAGAAAACATGATGAGTTTGTATTCAATAAATACTCAAAATAAAATTTAGACAGCAGTTTAAAAAATACATGATGTACTTACAATGTCAAAATTATGTTCCATCTGCAGTAATGTTATCTGTTAAAAATATAACAAAGTATTAGGAAAGTTCCTGAAATACTCCTTCTTGCACTTCACTGAAATGGAAAGATTTGTTTCTTTCACCACAGAAAAGTAAAATCAAGAAGCACTAGACATCATTATACTCATGGTGACATTCATTACATGCATTATGTCAGTGGTTGACAATGTTGTTGTAAGGCACCACAATTCCATGACATGGCCCAAATTACAAAGCATCATTTCTGTTGCTTACAATCATTTTAGTAGTTCTAATACCCTTCAGAAAGCCCAATAACATCACTGATGTCTGACCAATTGACACATAATCAGAACCGGCAATGACTGGTATTTCTTGAATTAATATTAGCACAGACTGAAGACCACAAAAATTATGTGCATGCCTGCAAGAAGTAAGTACAACTGTAGCTGCTCAGTAATCATAAGGTAAAATGTGATTTGAAAATAGGACTGATCACATCAGAGACTATAAATGTGCAATTATTTCACAAGTGAAATAATTGAAGCCTAAATTTAAAGTATTTTATTGTTGGTAAAAGACTACTGTTTGTAAGAGATTAATTTAATCAAGGAAGAAATGTAAAACTGGAAATTTTTAAGTGAGCCGTATTTCAGGTATCAAATACCCTCTTCAATTAAATGTTGATAACAATGAAAGATAGCATATATTCTAATGTAACACCAAATTCATATGTGTCTTCTCAGTCCCAAATTATTCCTTAATAAATATGTGTAATATAAACTTTGATGATTTATATTTATATTTAAATCAGTCACTTAAAAAAGACAGGGCTTTGGTGCTAACAGAAAAGAGCACCAAGTTTCTTAACTGGAGGTGGAAGTACTGGGAAGTAGTGCCAACAACCCTGCCTCCTGGGGCCAGAGGCGGGCGATCTCTGTGAACATGAGCTCAGCCTGGACTACAAGGCAAGTTCCGAGATGACAAAGGCTACACAGAGACATCCTTTATAGAAAAGATGGAGTCAACCAGCTGTTAACACGTTCCTCTAAACCAAAGGGGAATGTGCATGATCATAAATGCAAATGTCAATTCTTAAATTTCGTTTCTGTTGCTATGATAAAATACCCCCAAAAAAGCAAAGTAGAGGAGAAGGGGTACATTTTTAATGTACAGGACAGAAGACATCATTTCTGGAAAATCTAGGCAGGGACTTCAAGCAGCTAAACAAATCAAAAATGAAAACAAAGTTAATGTGTATATATTTGCTTCTGTTTGGTACCATCTCTATATTTATAGCCTAGGATCCCCTCTGCCTAGGGGATGGTGGAGCCCACCATGGCTTGATTGTACCAAATAAGTTAATGTAATCAAGGCAACCCCAGACATGCACACAGGCCAAAGTGGTCAAAGATCCCTGCTCAAGACTCTTTTCTCAAATGTTCAGCTAGTAAAAATGCAAGGAGAAAGAAAAAACAAAAAAAAAAAAAAAAAAAAAAAACAACAACCCCCCCCCCGCCGCCAAAAAAAAGACCCTGCTTTATCACTAAACAGTTTCCAACACCAAACCATTCAAAAGAATAGAATGTGCCAAGTGATGGCTGTGTGATACTCTGACCAAACGAGACCACCTCATATACTTCCTAACATAATTTGTCATCTCCCTGGATATGTAAGAAGGTATAGTATTGATTTAATTTTCAGGAATAAAATATGCTATAAATCCAACATTTATATAAGCATAATGGTATAGTGCCAGGACTGACTTCCCAGAAACGTAAGTAACTAACAAGTAATCTTTCTCAAACAGAAAGAAAAACCAAAGCAAACTAGTTTATACTGCCCCAAAGGCTGGGAAATTGATTTTAAAGCCTAAAATGTTTTAAAGAGTATCAAGCTTCACTGATGGGCTGAATAACTTAAAACCATTTAAGTAATGAATAGCAAGTAAGTTATTTCATCAAAAAAATTGGCGCAAAAATATTTTGAAGTTGGGTGTGATGCTCACTGAGAAAGAGCATTTATCCAGCATGCTCACAGGCAAAGTAATCCAAAAGAAGAACACACTTACCAAAGCTGGAACAACACTCTTCACAGGAAACCCTCCTAGTGTCTCTTCATTCCCCATGACCAATAGCTGACACATTTCAATGACTGCCTGAAGCTGCTGACTTTCATCACTGGCTTGTAGTCCTTGAAGAAGCTGCTGGGCCTTAGAACCTTCAAGGGAAAAGGCATTACTTTTAAATGTTGAGAGCAGAAGACATATATGACTCAGCAGATAATATTATTCTTCTAGGACTTCAATTCTGTCTCTGGGAGCCACGCCAGGAAGCTCCCAACCACAGATAAATGCAATTCCAGGGAATCAAACAGCTTCTCTGGACACCTTAGGTATTCATATATGTGTTCATAAACAGATGCAAAAACACTCACGAAATTATGAAAAATGTTAATCTTTTTTAAAATTTAAGACAATGAGTTAGGAAGGTGGCTTGATAGTATTCTGAGACCAGATTTCAAAACAAAGGTTTGTCTAATCATGTAAAAATAAAAGACAAAGGACAGAAAACTTTAAATACCCTCTCTTGCTAACAAAGCAAAGGGTTTGGGAAAATGATGTGTCTATAGCAAGGATAGGCCTATGACACTAACACTCAAGGGAGAATTAGCTGCATCTTAACATGATTGAAGTGATTTGGTGTCCGCCTTCAATTGAAACAAACTAATTAATTTTTAGCAGCAAAACTAAAATCACCACAAACTAACAACAACTGGTAGTTTAGCTAAACTACACTTTCAAAAGAAATAAAGGCAGTGAGTACAATGTTAGTCAATAAAATTTCTTATCTATAGTGTCCAGATATCAAAGGAATGCTAAAGTTTTTTTTTTTAAAGGCATGCAGAATTACCAGTAATTCCTAATTTCATCTAAAAAGGATGAAATGCTGTGTACTGAGTCTGTCTCGGCAACACAATCACCTAAGGAGAGAAGTGCTGGCAAATTACACAATCCTAAGTGTAATTGTTATCAGTGAGATTGAAATTATCTAAAGTCTGAACTTCACTAAAACATGGCCACATCCTAATCCTAAGTACCTCAGATGAGTAAAAATCCAATTACAGATTTGGAATGTAAGATCACTTTGTACTCTTTAACAATGGGGGGGGGGCCCTCAATAGTAGACATTATGTGACCAGCATGGATGAGGCCAAGCACTCACTCTACAAAGCCAGAAAGCAAATAGAATAAAAGCAGCAGTCACCCCCTACAACACTGTTTCTTAAGAAGGTTAAGTGTAATTATTTTCAAAATGCAGTACAGATTAAAAGAGAAAGGTGCTTAACGTCTGCATTTAAAGCATTGTGGGTTATGATAATATTAAAAGTATACTCTTCTCCAAACAAAAACTTACTGAGAACTGTACTGCTGTGTATATCTGGCAAGTTATCAACATGTTTAGTAACAACAGAAGACATTATATCTATGCTGAAGTCAAGTATATGGAAGAACTGTGCTTCATTTTGTCACAAAGATTAAAAATATTAATTTAAAGGGAAGCAGGAATTAATGAATTCAGAAGCAGGCTGGCACTGGAAACATAATTGACAACTCTGAGGGAAATGGGATGGTCCTGCTTTGGTTGAAAGCCACCCGCAGCAGTCTGCATCACCACCACCTCAACGTCAGCAGAGACGGAAAGGGGAGGCTGCAGTACTGCAACACTAGTTTCACCTTATCTTTGTGTGTGAAATTTCAAGAACATTCTGCATAGCCACAGAGCAACACTGCTTATTAAACAGCGGAGAAAAAGAATTGGCAAGCCGGCATTTTTTATTCAGAGCCAAACAGTAATTACTTTAGGCTTTGCAGGCCATATCATCTCTACTGCAGCTATCCAACTCCGAGTCTGGTATTGTAGTTCAAAGGTGGAAAAAACAAAACTAATAAAAATGGCCCTGATCCAACAGAACATTAAAGTTCACTTAATTTGCAACTTAAAATATGATGCTCCATTTTTTTCCAGGCACCAAAAAAAATGTATGAAACATTCTTACTTCTCAGGCTACATAAAAACAAGCAAGAAGAGCCTGTGAGATGGCACAGCCCAGCCTGACAACTTACAAATTGAGCTCAATTTGTAGTGAGAAAAATAATAGTAAAACTAGTAAAAACTAGTAAATTACTAGACTTAAAACTGGGAATAGAGAACTGAGAATTAGGAAAAAACACTTCTAGAATAGTGACAAACTCTAAAATAAAATGTAAGCAATAGCCTGAGAATACGGCTCCTCAATATACAAGCTCAACTGCCCAAAACTTCCAGGAAAGGGGAATGGGGCAGCACTACAAAACTTCAACAAAGAAATCTGAAATAATCAATTGCCTAGAAAGAGCAAGAAGGTAACAAAAACTGCAGCAAACAACTTTAGAAAAATAAAACTGATGATATATTAGGTGCGGTGACTCACATTTTGATCCTGGGATCAGAAGAAGCAGGTGGCCTCTAAGTTCAAGGCCAACCTGGACTACACAGAGAACCTAAGCACATACACACAAAAAGTTCCTAAAACAAAAAGACAAAAGATAAATGAGAAGCTTAATGGAGATAAGACTATAGTAATCAGAAAGAAATAAAGTGTTGAGAACATTATGTCTAAGAAAATATCCTATAAATTTTGAGACACAAGAATTTCTCAAACAAAACCAAATGATTATTGGTCACTCAACTCCTATGAAATATGGTCCTTCAGCTGGAAATAAATCATTTAAGCAGAAATTAAGCACAATGAAAAAATAAACTTTTTACATTATATCCAAAACAATAATTGTGTGTTATCAAACTTCTAACAAATGTCTGATAAAACAGAGGAGGCTGGGAACTAAACTACAAAAATTCTCAAACTATTTTGAATATGATAAAATATTAAAACAAAGCAGCTATAATAAATGAAAGCTATATGTAATAATCTCTAGCGCAATCACTAAAACACACAACAAACAATAGAAGAGAAAAAAATATTACAAGGAATACAAGATGAATATCAAACTGTAAGTTAATAATTCTCACATTAAGTTTTGTAAAAAGACCCAAAATAAGACACTATACTAGTGTTATATAGAAGTAGAAATACATAGCAGTGGGGAATTTACAGTATCTAAAAAAAACCGCTGTGTACATCTATCATTTTACTCAGCACTGTCTGCATAGGAAAGCAGGAATATGTCAATATGCCCAATTTAAGACAAGAGGGAATACAAAGTGACTGAATTTGGCTCTCATTTTCTCATACTAGAAAGAAACTATCAAAAAGGCTCAGAAAACTAGATTCAAGGACAGTCTTTATTACAGAAGGTATAAATTGACGTAAGCCAGACAGTTAAAGCCGTTTTAAAAATAGTTATCTTAATTAAAGATTTGAAGGTAGTGAGGTTATGGCTATGACCAGCCTTTAATCTCAGCACCTGGGATCTCTGTGTGTTAAGGCCACCCTGGGCTAAATAGTCAGGACGCCCAGGCTATGCAATTGAGAGACCCTGTATTAAAAACACAGACCAACAAAAAGATTAAAAAGTAACCTCAACAAGACCCATAATCAAACTGAACAAGGTAAACATCAATGAAAATCACTAAAATAACTGGAACAAGTACAAGTCCACTGTGTCCCCAGCCACATTCACACATCTCTATAAAAGCCCTTGTAACTTAAGAGGATACTAAAACCACTATCTTCCAAGGATCAAACTCAAGGATCATGCATGAGCTGCCTCTGGACATGTCACCAATACTACAATCATTACAATAAAAATACGCTAGCTTTTTGAGTGATCATTTCTCATTGGGCTGGGAGTTGGGGGTACCAAATCCAGGCGTAGAGATGCAAGGTTAAGAACACTTACTCTTTAAGATTGTATTTGAGGGTTGGGGATTTAGCTCAGTGGTAGAGAGCTTGCCTAGCAAACTCAAGGCCCTGGGTTTGGTCCCCCACCCAAAAAAAAAAAAAAAAAAAAAGGATTGTATTTGATTCCCAACTCTCACATGGAAACTAACTATAGTTCCACCCTCTTGAGCCTTCTGAAGACACTGCATACACATGGTATACACACACACACACCTTCAGGCAGGCAAAACATTCATATATATATAGTCAAAATAAATTTTAAAACAAAATAAATTTTAAAACAAATACAAATATGAAACAGCCACTAGAAGTAGCAATTTATAAAAAAGATGCTTATAGAGTATCTTAACAAAAATTTGATGCTAGATACCATTAAGGAATAAACCTAACAGTAATCTAATTGGGTATTTGTGCTAACAATTTTTTTATATAATGAAGAGTTTTACTTTTGTAATGTCAGTAATTTAGTTCAAACTACCACAAGGAATAATAGGGGTTAAGAATAAGACCAGCAGAGAGATGGATCAGCAGTTAAGAGCTATCGTTGATTTTTAAAGGACCCAAATTCAGTTTTTAACATCCATACCAGGCAGCACAATAGCTTGCAACGCCAGCTCTATGGACCCATCTCCCTTTGCTGGACTCTGAGCTCCACCCCATCAACACAAACACATATGCATACACATGCACAAGGACAGGCAAATGGGCAGACAACATACCACAAAAAATATATACGGAATATGGGGCTAGATATGACTCCATGTTAACACCTTATATTCGAGATGAGCCAGGTTTAATTCCTAACACCCTCGTGGTGGCCCGCAACCTTCCAGAACATAGTTCCAGAAGATCTGAGGTCTTCTTCTGGCACTGATGGGCGCAAGATATACAAATGGTATACAGACATACATGCCAAGCACTCATAAATAATAAAAATTACTAAGGCGTGCAAGCATTACACCCAGCTAAATATGGGATTTCAATTATCGACAAACTTACAAGGCCCTGACACAATTTTTCATCCCGATCTTCAACTTAATGAAATGGCAAAATAAAGTTTATTTATTTAAAACAACAACAACAACCAAGAAGCATATTAACTGACAGCAATATATGAATCCATATTAAAATTTAAAATGTTTTAAGAATAGCAGTATGATAAACATAATCGCACTATTCAACATTTTAACTGGCCTAGCTTATAGTTAAAATATGCGCAGATGCCGATTTAGCTTTCAGTGTGACGGGAATGACTAAGGACAGAAACAAAGCAGTACTTGCTGAGGGCGCTCAACTATGGCCTGAGCTGTATTTAATTTTTATCCTTATCATGTCATTCCCTAGCTCAAAACTATAAAATGTTTTCTAACCACTCAACATTGTGGCAAGCCTGCCAGGGCACTCCATGACTTGGTAGAGGTGTGCGCCTTTTGGGTTTCAACATCTATCACTTCCGCACTTCCCTGTGGCTGCTCTACTGTCTAAACACATGCAAACTCAGCCCCCATCCCATGCAGCATGGATTCTTTCCTTTCTTCTAACTACATTTAGATTTCTATGAAATCTTCATGTCTTGGCAGTTTCTCTCTAACCAGACTTCCTCTATCCTTTCCCAGCTGGCCTACATTCTTACTTATTTCCTTCTCTGTACTGAAAATACTGCCTGCAGTGTATTAATACATATTGTATTACTTGTGTCCAAAGTAGCTCCAGGTAGAAAACAACAAGTCAGCTTATTGTATTATTAGTATAATACCAGCATCTAATAAATGGTAATAAATGATATTTAAGGGTTCTCAAGAAGGCAGGTGTTGTAGCATCCACCTATGAATCCAGTAAATGGGAGACCCAAGGACCCAGAATTGTAATCAAGTTTGACTCAAAAAGGAAACCTGATGGCAGGGTGTATTACCCTGAAATATAGGGAAAACATTTTAAGTTTTCTTGCTATTAAGCTAGAAATGGGTTGTTGTGTTTGGTTGGGGGTGGGAATACATAATGCAATGTAGGAGTTTTTTATGTGTTTTTGAGACATGGTTTCTCTGTGTAATAGTTCTGTCTTGAAATTCAATTTGTAGACAGTCTCTGCCTCCAGAGTCTGAGGTTATGAACCATCACACATGGCTTATAATGCAATGTTTAAACTACAAAATAAAATAGGAACAAAGAAGATGGCTTAGCAAATAGAGAGGCTTGCTAAAAACTTTGACAACCATATAAAGTTAAGAGAGGACTAACTACAAAGTGATCTCTCTGACCTCTACATACTTATCCTAGAATATACATTCACCCACAATATACACACCCCACACACACAGATCATGCATGTATTTACACACACATACAAACTAATACCATCAATGCAGTTTTATTTTAAAGTGTCAAATACTTGATGGAATGCATCAGGCAGCTTGGTAGCGAAGTTAAAAAAAATTACTTAATGCAAGTCAAGGAAAACTTTAACTGGAAAGCTATAACCATAGAACAGAGTATGTTCAGTTATAAATCAAAACACATATGAACCAAAACAAACAAAACCAGTTTAAGTTAACAGCAGCAGGTATTATGAATCTACTGTTAGGTCAACCATGTATGCTGTGATCTGGGTTATAATTAATCTGATAGTCTGGTGAGAAGTAATGCTGCTCAGACATCATTCCTATCAGGTTCATGTTAACACTATCTTATAGAGTATAATTTGTGACACCAGGAAAAGCTTTGAACAAAAAAATTAAAAATACGCTCAGATGATATATATAAAGTATAAATATGGATTTTTAAAAATTTCGGTTGGGTAGTCAAAAATGAAAGTATAGAAGGAAAGCTAAAAGATACTAAATTATGTACCAACAAACAAGTAACCAATAAGAATAACACATAACTAATCATTCAGAGACTTCAAGAGATGAAAAATTGTAAACTATTCACTTACTAGCTCCGCTTCCAATTGTTCTATGGAAAAGTTGTGACATCCGAGGACCAAGAGGACCAAAGAGGTGAGGAGGAAGACCCCTGGCCTCTAACAAAGCTAAAGAAAAAAGAAGGGCAGGGGGAATAGTTGAGTTGACTTAAAGCAACTGATCTTCCCTAAAAATGTTAAGAAACTGATTCATCTCACACAACTGAGTTAGCACAACATTACTTGCCACTATGAATTTTAAGAGAAACTGTATTAACACACACAAACTTAATCAGTTACTATATATTAAAATACCTCCACGTCATTTCTAAATATGAAGCTTTGGAGAGAACTTAAAACATAGACAGATCACCATCAAAGTACTTTTAAAAAAAAAAAAAAGGGGCATGCCTCATTTTCCTATTAACAGTACTTCCCAGAGAGGTGACTATGTCCAGAAGCCTTACACGGGGAATCTATCATCTGAGATATAAGTACAAACCCACCTAATTCATACATGGAGTATATGTAAAACAAGATTGTTTTTGTAAAAGATTCTGACATTAAAAAAAGAGAGAGAAAATCAACTAGAGTTTACAAAAATAACATGAGAAAATCCATCCTTTACCTTTTTAGATACTAGAGAACAACAACATATTGAGGTGCTTCATAATTTATTACTAAAGTCAATTATACATGTTATCATGTGAAGAAATTTTTGAAAAACTATGAGGCTTTGCTTGGTTAAACAGTAAAAAAATGAAGACACAGACAGGTCATCTCTGAACCCAAAGCATCAAGTTAAGGAATAATAAAAAAAAATTTTTTTTCCCAGAAAGTGCAAGTATAACTAGAATTCCTAGACAATATTCAGTGAGTATTAATGAACTTTGTTCATATCAAGAATAGAACTATCTGCAGCCTGTGTTAATCATTTCTTGCAAACTCAATGGCTGTCTTTACCTTGTAATCGTCCCATCTCAGAATCATCGGATTCACTCTCCCCAGAGGTGGTCATGCCAACAGCCCCTGCAACAGAACTAGAGGCTTGGGGAGAGGGGGAAGGCAAGGATTAGGAGGAGCATTTAATCTTATATGTCTGGCTTACCTTAAAGAAAAATCAAAACTTTACAAACTTAAAATAAGTTAAATTTCTCTTCCTACACACTCTACCATTCTACAACTACCTCCCATATAAAATTCAGGTGCAAAGGAAGAGCATAGCACAGTTATATAAACAAACAGAAATTTGCAACCTTCACGCCCTTGAAATAGCTTTCTCTTGGAGTCCTCTGCCATTAGTCAATCAAGTCAGGCTATTAAGAACATTCTGTTATTTCAGAAATGTAAATAATCATTTATCTGTTTTCTCTAGCTGCAAGAGTGTAAAAAGATCATATACACTTGCACTTGCCTTTTGGAATGAAATACTGAAGCAAGAGCAAAAAATTGCTATGAAGTATGAAGAGAGGCTAAGATGCCAACAGTTAAAGTAGAATGAAGAAGCAGAAAGATCCCACTGCACAAAACATATATAAACCAAAGAATTATTATGAATCTAACCAAAGAAGAAGAAACTAGCTGTCTGCTAAGTGTATGCTTAGACCTATACAACTTCACACAGATTTGTTCTACATATAACCATAACCACATCATTAACAATGCTCAGCCTCCATACTAGATAATGACAGAATGGAAGGCAAGAAGATAGGGTCTTTGACATAAATTTTAAGAGCTCTTTTTGACCTGGGCATGATGGCCAAGTTCATAACCATCATAGGAAAGATAGACAGACCCCCCCCCAAAAAAAAAAAAACCAAAAACAAAAACATGTGCACACAGCATAACAGCATAATAGGATCCTGTTGAAAAGTAAAAAATGGGGACTGGAGAGATGGCTCAGGTTAAGAGGAGGTGGTTCACAGCCATCATTAATGGGATCTAGTGCCCTCTTTTGCTGTGTCTACAGTGTATGCATATATGTAAAAATAAATAGATCTTAAAAGTAAAAGATGCCAATGTGCCAGCCACCAATTTTAGATTTTAGAAATAAACATTATTTTCTGTAATTTCAGATTCCTTTTTAATTCTTAGATAAGGGTTGAAACAAAAGTTAGCTAATGGTGGCCCAAAGAATGACATCCAGGACATCCGTTATTTGTTAAAACAACAAGAACAGAGTTGTATGCGTTTATTATGTATGCTGTCACATTACATACATTATAAGGATAAAGCCTTTAAGACTAACAAAGATGATGAAAAGACTTAAAGCTACTTAAGGCAGCATTAAGATGCTTATATGCTGAACTGTCAACCCGTTTGCTTATAGAAAAAAATTAAGCCTTCATGACTTAAGTGTTCATGCCAGCTAACAGTCAGATAGCAAGTTTCACTACTATTCTCTGAAGTAAACACACCCCTCAGCTGGAATTTTAAATTCAGTTATGGTCATTATAACAATCTCCTATCAACAAGTAATAGTACTTTAGGTTCTAATTAAGACCTAGTCTATTAAAGTGGCTTTAAGTATAGAGAAAGCAAACACAAAATTAAACATAAAATACCCCAAGAATCTATAATCTATAATCATTACGATACAAACAACAATACATCAAACTACATTTCCCCCCAAAACTACTCTATAAAACGGGACTCTGCTTTTGCAAATGGGTAAGTTTGCCAATTTGCTACCACTCAAAACAAAGAAAGTGAACTTTTTGGCAGTCCTTTTATAAGTGGAAGCCAATGGAGGACATCAGGTTTCCCCATCTATTAGTACCTGGCTTACTCTTTCAGTGAACGTGGAATTCACTGTATGCTGGCTTGGGCCAACACTGGGGTCACAGGTCTATAAACACAAAGGCCAGCCAAGCCCAGGTTTTGACAGAGGTACTGGGGATCTCAACTAGCTAGAGCTCTTAGGCACTGAGTCCCTACCCAGCCCTTGGCAACTCTTTCAAAGTCTGACACAGTTGTCTAATGAAGTTACCTTTACCTATATAAAGATCACTCTAGCCTTTACACTAACTTGCTTAATGGAGAGACAGCTGTTTTGTGAAATGTAATCAACTAACAGCTATCAACTCAAAAATTCATTAGTCAAGCCCAAAAACTTTACACAATTCTCTACTCTATAGTACACTCAATTTCTATACTCTATAGTCAAATATAAAAATATGACTATCAACAGAGATGATCAAAACTCAGATTTTACTTTAGAAATTCTAAAAAATGTTTAAAAAGAACTCTATTTTAGAATAGTTTATAAACACTTCAACTTCTTACAAAGATAAAACATTAGAAGGCTCACAGATGGATGTTTACTTGCCAGAAATTGCTAAATAGCACATGTGTAAGTAAAAAAGGCAATAGGAAGATCTATGTCATAAAACTTCATACTAAAGCAAAAAAAAAAAAAAAAAAAAAAAAAAAAACAGATATTTTTTTACTGTGTTGTGTGTTCGATCATCTTGTAATACAGTCATAACATAATTTGTAGTACTAAAAAAAAAAATGTAATCAAGAAAAGAAAAGCATTAAAAACTGGGTGCATTCTAGATGGTGGTAGCACATGCCTTTAATCCCAGCACTCCAAGAGGCAGAGACAGGTGGTGGATCTCTGTGAGTTTGAGGATAGCCTGATCTTTAGACCAAATTACAGGACAGACAGCAAAGACAACAAAGAGAAACCCTGTCCGGAAAAATTAAAGGAAAACTGGGTACTGGGTATTGTAGCTTCCACCTTTAGTCCCAACACTTAGACAGGGATTGAGTCAGCAATACGTAGTGAGAACCTGTCTTTTGTTGTCTATAATACTATAGTTTATATAAACTGTAACTATAAAACTATATAAAAATTCTTTTATATACTTTTAATTTCAAAACAAAGTAAAACCAAAAATGCCACAATAAACAACACCCAAACCCACTTTTTGGTGAAGAAGGGGTTTTCCTGCTTTAAGAATAAAGTTGACCAAGCCACACTAGGGTAGAGTCATTCTTGGTCCCTGTCCTTGATGCACAGTCTGGGATGAACAGACCTTCAGAAATGTCTTCAGGCTTTTAAAGCTGTGCTGTGTTTACATCAGTGAAACACGGAGACGGAGGGGAGGCTGTGGCTTAAAGTGCTGTGCTCTCTCTGGGTGGGTGCTTCAGCTGTCAATTTGATGCAGTCTGTGTCACCTGGGAAAGGAGTCTCAATACTGACCTCTCTAGGTTAGGTTCGCCTTGACATGGCTGAGAGGGATTTTCTTCCTAGGGTTAATTGAGGTGGGAACACCCACCCTGAATGCTGTCAACACTGTTTTATGGACTGAATAAAAAGAACTGAAGCAGCTGAACTCAGTTTCCTTGCTGTCTGTCTTGGGACTATGTCTACTGTGCCTCCATGACTGGCCCACAGTAGTGGACTGTGACCTGAAACCATGAGCTGAAATAAACACTTCCTTCCCTCGGAAAAAAAAAAAAAAAAAGAATAAAGTTGAAGAAAACAACCACTAGACATCAGCAGTCAGCCAAGAAGAGCCATATTAAAAACAGAACTAGATGCTTTTTAGAATATGACTCTGATCATTTCTTGGAAGTTATGAATTCTTAATATAAAAAGTGAGCACCAGAACATGCCTATTTTTCCTTGCCATTTCACTATTCTTCTACCAGTTACAGAAATCACTAGTCAAGAGACTAACATCAAAAGGTAGTTGAAATGACCACAGATATGTCCTCTATGCTAACTTAGGTTTGTATTTTACACAAAGAAAAAAGAAAGCACATTTTCTCAGAAGTATTTTACAGCCAGCCAAAAGTGGAATTTCTATTATCCATAAAGGACCCCACCCCAAAGCAGAGTAAACCCTAAATGCTCCTCTTAACAACAGTTAACACCATGTATATCTTCTTCTGCAACAGTCAACACCCCACAAATATCTATTTACTGATTTTAAATATGAATGAAAATAAAACACACTATAGTCCTTTGAAGCATTTATCCTTGATAATATATCAAAGAAAAAATTCCCCTCCCCAGTTCTCCTTTCTAACCTTGGGAAGTATCCATACAAATTAAATTCTTCTAAAAATCTAGGGAGAAAACAATGCTGTACTGTGCACTTAGTTTCTAAGACCTAGATTGAAGGGTCATATATGTTAGCTTGGAACTCTGGGAAAGCTTAACCAATGTGTGCCTCAGTTTTCCCTCATTTATAAAATGGCATTAACGGAACTCACACCTCAGCAGGTTGTTTTCAATATCCAATAGGAATGTGTGGGAAACGTTTAAAGCCACATCTGCAGAGTAAACAGGTGTTGCTGTAACTGTCAACTCTAATATATTCAGAAATTTCGTTCCTGACACTCATCTGAGAATTTGCCTCACACTTCCACATTCCGACTTGAACGGAATAATGAAAGGGTAGAAAGTGAGAATACTGGAAAGGAGAGGCTGTGCACTTTCAGCCTTAAAGATCCTGCAAATGAAACGGCTTGTATTCTTCCAAATATTTACCAACTATCCATAAAGAAAAACAATTTTTTTAAATATCATTCCCAATAGAAGAAATGCTACAAATTCACTGTCTAATTTTTTCATAAAAATTAGGATACAGAAATTGTTTCAAAAATAAACTAAGCTAAGCAGAATACAGTAACTGTGGGTAACCAAACCTTTCTAGCAATCCTGCATATGCTAATATTAAATCATACTACATGAAAGTGCTTTGTTCGTTATGCTTTGCAACTGAACTTGATGTGGCATGATTGTAGAAATACACAATCACAGTGGTGAATTACAGTATTTTTTCTGTTCAGAAAGAGCAATTTCACACTAGATTTTAAAATCCACTTACCACAATTTTAGTAATGATAACAGATACTTAAACAAAAAGAGAAATACACGCATTTTTTTTTGCCATCCAAGATTATCAAGAAAATCTAAAATAAGTCCATAAAAATCTAAATATTAAGCAGCTTCAGAATAAAATAAATTTTTAGGGCTTACAAAATACTATGATCTACATGCTTATTAGGAAGCAATTAAAGTACATCTTTACTTTTTTATTATGAATTAAAATTCAATAAAACAATCATTAGTCAACTCATATATATACTGATTAACATATGAAAATCTTATATGGCAAATTTATACCTTTCTATAAAGCCCTCTGAAAGTAGTACATGTATGGACTGGTTGAGAATCTTAACAAATGAGCCCACTAATCAATAGTACCCAATCTATGATGTAAAATAAAAATGTTTCGTGGTAGTATCTATGGTACCTCTCTCCTCTCTTTTTATCCTATTTACAATGTAGAACAAGAAAGTTCATCCAAAAATAAATTTCTGAGACAAAAAAATTGCTTTAGGGCTAAGAAGTGCCAGTCTACCTGCCGCTCCTTGGGGAGCTTCATCTGTCCGAGCAGCTGAGGAATTTACTGTCTCCTGGTTGCCTTCAGGGTCTGCCATTTTCTCTTGCCTCCGGGCCTCAGCTGCTCCTCTCTTGCCCAGGCCAGAGCCTCGCCGACTGCAACAGAAAAATGTCATCATAGTCAGCATTACCAAGGCACTAGGAGCAATGTATAGACAACACAAAGCTCAAATTCACAAGAGCACAAAGCCAGTTTCTTCTCCCTTTTAAATAAAAATTGTTATAGAAAAATCACTAAGACATTGTATATCTGAAATTCTTCCAAGTTATAGCTCACACAATACAGGCTTCTGTGTTATTGGGAGCTGTTGTCATCTTTACAGACAGACATGATTTTTAAACACTTTCAGCTAAATGAAAAAGTGGATCCTCCCATAGAGGGGAAAATATGAAACCACACATTTAAAATACAGACTCATTTACAAACATAGACAATAGACAAAGGCTTACAGAGTAACAGCAACAATAGGAGGATCAAAAGGACAGGGATATCATGCCCATACTTTATGTCAGACTACCTAAATCATCTAAATTCAAACATCCTAACGCTGCAAAAACAGTTAAGGGTTTACTATTTATGAACTACAGATGACTGGGAAGATCTGTTTAAGGACAGAAGTACAGAATACCCTACAGGAAATAAAGTATTCACACCATATCATCAAGTTAACAAATTAACAGTTAATTGATAATAGGTAAGTTGAGAAAAAGATGATCATTACAAAACCAAGACACAGTTTCCTGACTTACCTGAGAATATGATAAAACCTAAGGCTAAGACCACCAGTGAAATCAGAGGATGAATACTCAGTAAGCATGAAAATGAAGCTTTCAATTAACTGAGGACTTGAGTTTCTTTCTCAGTGAAAGCTAAACAGGAGTGGGAAAGATTAATCTTTCCTTCATAAGTAAATAGTTCATTAGAAACCTAACTTACCAAGCTGCAATTGAGAGATTCAAATTCACCTAACATTTAATTTCACAGTATTCTAGGCTAAACATTGTGTATTTACAAATTGCTACCCTCAAAGATTGTTACTCTGAAATAAGCACAGAAGCTCATTAGGTCACCAAGACAGAAAATATAAGAAAAAGCCCTAAAAGTCAGGCAAGGTTTTGGACCAAAACTGTTTTAAAGCAAGCATGCTAGACAGCTTGTACACAGCATGACCATGTATATTTTTTTTAAAAAAGTATTTCTATATATAAAGTATATATAAAAAATAATTTTATATGCACTGAACAATGGCCATGTATACCAAAAGGGTACAATGAAAGAAAAAGAAAATGACACTAAAATATCTGTCCTCACATACAGCAGATTCAAACTATACCCATTGTTAAAACTGAAAGGAACTGAAGAATTGGTGGCACATTTAAGAGTACTTTTTAGGGGGTTGGGGATTTAGCTCAGTGGTAGAGCGCTTGCCTAGGAAGCGAAGGCCTGGGTTCGGGTCCCAGCTCCGAATAAAAAGAACCAAAAAAAAAAAAAAAAAAAAAAGAGTACTTTTTAGATAACAAAGATCAATAACGAGCTTGCAGAATCTGTGTGGGGAAGCTCACAACTGTGTATGTGGGGTGGGGAGAATTGGTTAGTTTTGATCCCTACAGCCATCTCCATATATCAATAAATACACACAATTTTAGAAATGACTTTTTTTTTCAAATCTTCTAAAAACCTGATCCAAAATGGCACCAAAGCGGGGTTGGGGATTTAGCTCAGTGGTAGAGCGCTTGCCTAGGAAGTGCAAGGCCCTGGGTTCGGTCCCCAGCTCCGGAAAAAAAAGAACCAAAAAAAGAAAAAAGAAAAAAAAAACTATAGAAAAATGGCACCAAAGCTCTGTAGAACTCAGAATTATTTTCTCAGGAATCCTTAAAGTTATTCCTAGGAAATCTCAAATACACTTAGTTACACTAATACTAGATACTTTAGAAAATATGTGTAGAAGCCAGGAACGGGGGTGGGGGTGAGGGTGGGAGGGTGTTGTGTTGAGACAAGGATTCTCTCTGTGAACAGTCTGGACAATCTGGGATATGCTGGAATTCTCTTTGTAGACCAGGCTGGCCTCAAACTAAGAGATTCGCCTGCTGGGATTAAAGGTGTGCATCACTGTTCAAAATTGCAACTATAATAGAAATCTACCACCATTGTGCAAGGAGGCATCACTAGGTCCAGCTCAACCTAATATCTCATCTTAGCAAAAGAGGAAAAAAGTTTAAACATGTCAAAAAGTAACATGGTTTTGTGTTATGCTTTTGAGGCTTTCATTATGAAAGTTGGGCTTTCGGTTTGATCTTTTTAATTAGTCTGCTTTGGGATTAAAGTCTCTCTATGAAGCTCTGTCCTAGAACTAGCTATGAATACCAAGATGTAATTTGTCTCTTCTTCCAACTTTTAGGATTACTCAAGCCCAACCACACCTGGCTGAGTTTGCTCTTTAATTCCCCTGATAATTAATGCAATAGGAATTATACATAACTGGAACCATGGAATATATTTGAAAAGGTGATTCCTTGTTTTTTTGGGTTTTTTTTTTGGGGGGGAGGTGAGGGGTTGGGAGGGAAGAGACACAGAAATGGTGAGGAGTGCCTTTAATCCCAGCGCTGAAGATCTCTGTGAGTTCAAGACCAGCCTGCCCTACAGTGACTTTCAGGACTGTCAGGGCTACACAAAGAAATCTTATCTAGAGGGAGGAGTTTTGTTTTGTTTTGTTTTAAAGAAAATTTTACATAAAGTTATATCAAGTTTTTCTATTAATTTTATTTAGTATGTAAGTTGCATTGCTATACATTAACTGGGCTGGGTGTGGCGCATACCCCTGTAATGCCATCACTTGAGAGACTGAGGCAAGCAAAGATTATAAGTACCAGGTCACCTAGGACACAAACCAAGATCCTATCATAAACAATGGAAGGAAAGAGAGGGGGAAATGAAGGTAAGGAGAAGTTGAATAAAAAAAAGGGGGGTGCTGCTGTGTGAGAAATAATGGCAGATCAGAATGTTAAGAGATTAAAAGCTGCTTTTTAAAGAAAGTTGTTTATAAAGTCTTTCAGGATACTCATATTCTTTTTAACGTGGGCTCCACGGGAATTTTAGGTTGAAATCCTAGTTAGACAAGCTACTTCTTAACTACAGGTATTATTAAAAGGTGATTGGGTTTGTTTTTAGAAAGAAGAGAGTAAAGAGATTACCTGAATCAGGTGGGGATTTTCATCCACAGTTAAGAACTTAGATAGGGAAAAATTAGTCACTAACTCCAAGTAGAGAGCTGTGATGAAATGTCTGTTACACCAGGGAGAGTGAATGCAGGCATATATTATAGAAGTTATTAAGGTTAAAGAAAAATCTGTGGCTCCGGGTAGAGAGCTTAACAGATGGATATATTTTGGGCTAAAGTCCTGAGTTTTAAGTTGTTTGTTGGTTTTAGAATTGATAAAAGGTGTTTAAGTTTGTTTTAAGGAGAGTACAGAGATTACCCGAATCACATGGTGGAATCATCTGGGGATTTTCATCTATGGTTTGGAACTTAGGGAAAAATTGGTCACTAACTCCAAGTAGAGAGTTGTGATAAATGTCTGTAACACCAGGGAGAGTGTTATAGAAGTTATTAAGGTTAAATAAAAATCTGTGGCTCCAGGTAGAAAGTTTGACAGATTGAGATATTTTGGGCTAAAATCCTGGTTTGATGTGTTGCTTATTGATACTGGAATTGATGAAAGGTATTTGGTTTGTTTTATGAATTACCCCGCTAAAGGCCATATGGCTCGTTGATGCCAGCTAGCGAGGGTTTGTGGTTACTTTTGATATTTACCACAACAGGAAGCTCAAATTCTCTTAATGTGGGCTCCACGGGAATTTTGGGTTAATTTTCTGATATCACAGAGTACAAAAGCCTATCAGGCTCGTTGTTTAGCTTACTTCCTTTTTAAAAATTTGTTTAGTCTTCATGATGGGTGTTTTATGGTTATATTATTACTCTGGGAGAGAGTGCAAGATACAAGTTTTTCTGGTTACAGACTAAGGAACACAGTATTTTGGGAGAAAGATTTTGTCTTTGTGCTTTTGAAAAATGTGATTAGGCTCTGGAAACCTCACAGAGTCATACTGATCAGATTTGATAGAGGTAGACCACATGAAAAAATTTATTCAAGAGAATCAAACAAAAAGATATCTTGATTCTAAACTTTTGTCTTGAGAGTTGTATTTTACAGAGTGTGCCTATTTGGAATCCTGGTCTCAAGGACTTTGAGCTGGGTCCAGTCAGGACACATCGGCTACAGCATTTGCTTCATTCTTCCTACCTGCTTACCCCCAAGGATATCTCAACGCCCATGTACAGCTTGAAGAAGTTATAGAGGAGTTGTTGCCCCAATTCCCTGGACTTTGGGGGGCTGAAAGTGGTTATTCTAAAGTTGTTTTTATGAGGAATTTAGAAATGATTGTAATTTAACAGGGAGGAATTAGCTAGATTGAGTTATAATCTCATTTGGTAACTAAGCTTAAATCATATCTTTGTTTTGGTATAGAATTTATTTGTCAAAAGAGTTTAAAAGTACAAGGTTTAGAGCCAGTCCTTCTATTGTTGTCATTACAAACTTCTGAGTTGATTACACCTGTGAGTTAAGATTCAAATAGCAAAGTCATGGCTCTGAGTTTGTGAGAGTACTTTCAAGATAAAATTTAGGATATGGAGACAACAGTCCAGATTGTCTTATATAGATAGATATAACGTCAGAAATCCACAAAATTTGAGATTTAAAGTTATTTATCTTTTGTTGAGACATATCTGCTCCTAACAGTTCCCCTTTGGTGGATTTAACGAAGAATTTGAACATCTCTACCTCCAGGTGAAGCAATACTTTGTGGCTAGGCAGCCACTGGACAAAACTGCCTGTTTCATCTGCAGACTAATACTGTCCAGAGAAGGACAAATTATGCAGAATAGTTGACTGATAAACCCTGCCAAGACAGGGTGATAAGCCCTTCAAAATCTGCATTTCAAGAGTCTGTCAGTTGATTTTGGGCCAGAAGGCTGAAGATTTGCGCTCACATGTTGCTAACAGGGGACTGTGCTAGTGGAGATTTGTCTCTACAACCTCTCAGTTCTAGAAGCCGTGTTAGGCTTCCTATGTGTATAAATATTTGGTCATTCCCAGATTTCTGACGGGGTTGAAGACTGATTATAGTCTCATAGCCTATCAGGCTACATAACTCTGAATATACATATTTTATTGGATAGTTATCAGATAGTATACAAGCTAGCCAAGATATAATATAGATTTTAAACTTTTCTTAAGCTGGAATGAATGTTCTGTTTAACTGATATAGTGATGGACTGGGTGTTGAGAATATCATATGCTTTATAAATTGTAGAATGGTACTCAATTTATATGTAAGTGAAAAGGCTTTTTAACTGGACAAAAAGGGGGAAATATTGTGGTTTGCCCTGAAGTTATCTGTATTTTGATGCTAATTCCACTGCCCTAAGGACAGCTGCCTAGACACATACTCAGGAATCAGGTGACTTCACCAGAACCTTGCCATTGAATTTGTAAAGTACAGGTGAGGGGCAGGTACAGGATAGAAGGAGGCCTGTCATTGGAGGAGAAGGAAGGATGGGCGGGAGAGAAGTTTGAAGGAGGAAGAGGAGACGAGAAGAGAAGGGAAGACAGGAGAGAAAGAGAGGGGAGAAGCCATGGCAGGTGATGTTAAGATTCTGCTCTGTGTATTTACAGGTTGTTATCAATGTTCCTAAGGAATGGATGGTACCAAGCTTTGTATGTTTAAGTGGGCAATTATATCTTACCAATTGGGTCAAAAAAGGGGGGGGGGGATGGTGAAGAGGCAAAGGAAAATTTTGGTAATGTTAAGTACAGAAAGATTTTGATCAAAGCTGAAATAAAAACTATAGGCTCAAAATACTAAATACATTACCTGGTGCTAGCACAGGAGCCCGTGGTCTTTTGGCGTGTGCTCCTCCTCAAACTGGGGAGCTCAGCAGGTGGAGACTCACTGCGCTTCTTGGTAGACTTTCTTAAACCTACACATGAGAAACAGAAGTTAAATTTTCTACATTATTGTGAGTTAAATCTCCAGGAACCCTTGTTTTTTAAAAGTCTACCAGTTCAGTTTCAGGGCAGTCACTCAGCCCAAACCTTAACTTACAGCCCAGCCTTTCCCTCCAGCTTCTGCAATTTCCCTGGTATATATTCTGAACTTCAGAATTCAATCGTATTAACTTTACACTACCCTTCATCCATTTTTGGCTACTTTACATAAAGCTAAATCAAAAACAACAGAGAGACAGCAAAACTATGAGCATGAAACTAAAGAGTAGTGGAATGTACAATTTTCAGATCATAATTAGGAAGCAATCAGCATACTTTACTTTTACTCTAAAAGCTACCTAATGCCTTTACAGTCATAGTTGATACTAAAAAGTTCTAATAACTAATAACTTTTTCATTATTTTTAAATAAAAAAGCCATGATAACATCTACCTACCCCTCTTCTTTTCAATGGTACAGTACAATGTTTGATAGTATACTGGGTAATAGGCTGTATTTAACTGAAGAACTTCAATAGTGAATAGTGAATCCAAAGTCAACACTGATAGGTTCTGTGACTACTAGACTGATGATACATGTTAAATGAATGTGAGCTTTTCTGGGAAACAATTATGTACTGATTATCTCTCTTTTTTTCCAACTCAGAGATCAATCTACCTCTGTCTCCCAAGTGCTACGGACTAAATGGCTCTTCCACTTATTTTTAGGTTTATTTTCAAGTTTTAAGTTTTAGATAGGCCAATTTGTGTAAGATGAAAATTCTCTACTGGGTGGGAGATGGAGAGGCCACAATGACAGGATCTCATGATGGGGCCCCAGCTAGTCTGTTATTTGCCCTGTCTCTCAAATGCTGAGATTAAAAGAGTGCACTACCACTACCATGTCTTTGGCTACTCTTGAGTTCACCACCAATCAAGGGACTGGAGAAGAATTAAGATGAAAAATAATTCTAGATATCAAGGGAATGACTCAGCAATTAAGAAAGCTTACTGTCCCTGCCCAAAATCCAGATTCAGTTCCCAGCACTCACGTGGCAGATCACAACCACCCGTGCCCTCCAGTTCTAGGGAAGCCTTCTGACCTCCACAGGCTCATGCTCACCCGCTCCTTGGGGATTCTATACCCACACATACAAACTTAAAAATATGTGTGTAATTTTAAAATTACAGCTCTTTCAAGTAAAAATCATTAGGAAAATTGGCGAATGAGTCTTCAAACAAAAATCAAGACTCTATAAAAACCAAAGTCTATGGCCAGAGTGGCATTTAATCGAAACAAACTTTTGAGAAATTTTTTATTTCTAAATAATTTATCTTTAAATAAACTGTGGAATAACTAGGCATGTAAAATGAATACAAAAGAGTCAGAACATTATAAAGTGAGTAATAAAGGCTGACTTAAGAATTCTTGAGTTTCTTTTTGTTTTTCAAGACAGGGTTCCTCTCTATGTAGCCCTGGCTGTCCTCATAGAGATCTATCTGCTTCTGCCTCCCAAGTGCTGGGGAGTAAATGCATGGGCCACCATTGCCCAGCTCTTCCATTTATTTTCAACCCAATTTCTTGATGCAGTCACATACCTAGGCTTTCTCTCCTACTCTATTCAGCCTTTAACCTCAGTAACAGGAGACACAGCAGAAGTGCACACTGCAATGGAGCTGACAACACATTTTGGTCAACTGGTATCTCTACTTTAACATTTAAAAAAATCCAGCCATTTGTGGAATATGCTATAAACCTTGTACTTGGGGGTGGAAATGGGAGTATTATGTTCAAAATGAGCCTTTGGGCTACATGAGGCTGCCTCAGAGAAAGAGAGAAATTTAGCCAAGGTTACCTCTACTACACAGTGATTTCAAAAGCACCTGAGTTACAAGAGACCATGTCTCAAGAAATCAAAAACATCAAAAGCAAAGGGGAGGGAAATGATAAACATATAATATAGTGTATACATTAAAATAGCAAAACAACTTTTACTTGATAATCTCTTAAGAGCCAAAAGGAGGTGGCACAGGCCTTTAATTCAGCACTCAGGAGACAGAGGCAGGCAGATCTCTGAGTTGAGGCCATCCTGGTCTGCAGACTCAGTTCCAGAACAGCCAGGACTACACAGAGAAATCCTGTCTATAGACATTAAAGACTTGGGAACTAATAGTATCAAAAACCACAATTTTGAGGCTAAAACCAAAGATTCAATGATGAGAAGTTTATGAAGCTACCAGATTTCCAGATCCAGATTACAGATTTCCTCTATAACTGGAAACTATACAGCTAGACAACTTTCTGGACCCAGGATATTTTACATGTAAATTACAGAAATCCTTAATTAAAGAAGACAGTAACAATTAAATGACATATCCCGCCCTATACCACAGGATTCTTCTTAGTTCAAGCTCCTCTGAGGTTTGACACACCCTCAATAACAGTTAAGAGTTTCAAAGAATCCTCCCTGTGAATTTTTATCAATCTAAGAAAAATCTAAAAATATTAACAAATGATGTTTCATTATAGACTACAGAATAAGCAATCATTAGGCAGCAGGTTCTCAACATTAAGTTAAATTCTGCCTGGATGTGAAAAACCAAAACAAATTTTGATGCATTCAAAAGTCAAGAAGGAGCCTACAAGATGGCTCGGTGATAATGGTACTTCTATACAAGCCTGAGGAGAACTAGCTCTATACAGCTGTCCCCTAACCTTCACACTTATATGCCTAAGAAAGAAAGACAGATGGACAGATGGTCAGGTGGACAGACACAGACACAGACACAAAAATACTCAAGAAAAAATTAAAAGGAAAAAGGCTAGTCAAGGAGCTAAAGAGTGACAGAACACTTGCCTGGCATGTATAATGACCAGAGTTTAATCCTAAGCACCACAAAAAAAATACATAATCCCACTAAAAATCTAAATAAATGACCTGCCATATTGTGTATTTTTTATTCCTGTTTTATAAGAATTAATATTTTGAAAATAAGATTAAGGAAAGTTTGGCCCTAAGTACATGTAGTGGTTTTAGAGTATGCAGGCACATAGAGAGTGGCACTACTATGAAGTGTGGGTGGCCTTGAGAATAGAGACTAAGTGGTTAAAAGCATCATCAGCTACTCTAACAGAGGTTCCAAGTTAAATTCCCAGCCACATGCCAGCTCTCAATCATCTATAATGGGACATGATGCCCTCTCTTCTGGTGTGTCGGAGGACAGCAACAAAGCACTCTTATTTATGAGTTTTATTTATTATGGAGGGGGACCATGCTACTGCCTGGGTGCTACCAGGCTTCCCAATATGATGATAATGGACTAAATCAAACTGTTAGTTTGATTAACAATTAAGTATCTATAACCAATTAAATATTTTCCTTTCTAAGACTTGCCATAGTCATAGTGTCTCTTCACAGCAATAGAGCTGTGATACTATAATTGAACATTTAGTTATTCATAAAATTGGTATGAATAACAGAAACTAACATCTGAATGTTCCCAGTGAATAAACAGATTTGCACAATGGCCTAAGCACGGCCTTTGCTGAAGGTACTTACTTTCGGTTGTGCTTCCTACATTCTATGATAGACACATAACAGAGACTTGTGTTAAATAAGTCTCTGCAGATATGCACTTACTTTAAATAAGTATTATGCCTATTTCACAATAAATTTTATAAATTTTCCAGCAATCATCACCTGCTAAAATGACAGATGTAGAATTCAAATCCAAGACTGTTGATCTCTACTTTGGACCTTCTCCCAAAAAACATTTAATATTTTGAAACCAGTAACAGATCACTTTCTCTTAACCTCTTCATTGCTATGCACTTTAAGACCAATTTCAGAATGGCCTGGGTTTGAATCTCAGCACTATGACTTCTTTGTTTTGTGACTTTGGACAGAAACTAGGTCAGCAATTCACTCCATGTTCTACCTGTAATCTCAGAATACTACTTGCATAGAAATCTGATGGACAAGTGAGATGATCCATGACTACCAAGCAAAAGCACAATAAATATTGGCTAGTCTTTTGTTCTGAAACTGTTATTTTTTAAACAAAAACCAAGGCAGTAGAGCATTTAATCCCAGTACTTAATGAGGGAGAAGCAGTCAGATCTTTGAGTTTGAGGGCAGCCTGCTCTAAATAGGGCACTTAAAGCCGTGTACGGACCACTATTACATTGTTTTTAAATCATATACATCTAATTTAATAACCAGTACTTACTAGATGCTTTAAAAGGAAAAAGGTACCGGTTCCTTCTCTTATTTCAATAGCTTAGGCTATAATTAGAAAAAGTAGTAGCAGTGAGATTAGGAAAGCACTGACCACATACAACAGCCTGAGAAAATGACATTGCAAAAAAGAAATATGACATTATAAAATGAAGTCTGAAAATATAAATGATAAGTTAAAGCAAGTTCAAGTGAATAATTCATTTGTTCATGAGCCAATGAACTGTCAGAACTCTTGGTTTTTCCTCAATGAGAGTTTTATTAAAAAAAAAAAAAAATCAAGAAAACTCCATTTAAAAAGTCTATGCTGTCTCTCTACACAATGGTCATGAAGGCCCATCAAATTCCCTAAAATACAAACAATTGCTAAACTAGATAATACCCTATTACTGAAACTGCCATAATCCTACAGGATACAGAAAAGAACAAGCCAGCACTGGGCTAGTCCTCATGTGCTCTAAGACTGCTGAGAGTCATCACTCAGCAGTGGATCTTATGGCAAGATGAGCAGCTGACACAAAACAGCATGTCTATGAAACAGGTAACCAACTGCTTTCTGATCCATAAGAGAGGACACACATTTGTTACTGTAGAGGTTGTTACTGTCAGAGTTGATATAAACTCTACTCAAAAAGCTATTGCTGCTAATTTAATGTGGATTGCTAAATACACACGGTGTGCTCATCGTATCTTCTTCCAAGTACCTATGTTTATGCTCAAATTGGTGGAACCATTTGGTGAGATAAGCATCTCTGCAGTGCTCAGTGGTAACTATACAAACTAATAAGAATGAAAGTGTGCGGAATGCTTTAAAGTGATATCCATATTATGGCCCTATAAAATGCAAGGAACACTACAGAAAAGGGTGGAGGAACTTAACAGTTTGAGCTGTCAAGACAGATGACCAGATTTGTTCAATCCCTAGAATCTAAACTGGAAGGCAGAAAGCAAGAACTGACTAACTCTGCCTTACACTTAAATGTGATGTAACATGAATGCCATCACCCCCCTGTCCACTACTCATTCTTATTCATCCTCCCTTACCCCATTCTACCACCCTAACACACACACACACACACACACACAGGTAATGACACCAATGTCAAGCCTGGGACCAGAGTTTGATCCCTGGAAATGACAAGGTAGAAGGAAACTCCCACAAGTTGTTCTCTGACCTCAACACACACTAAATGATACCTGCAAACCACCATTCTCACATACACAAATAAATGTAATTTTATTTAGGAAAAAAGCTGAAGGAAGGGGGGAAAGGAGGTGAAATACTACCTCCCCACTATGACTGGGTTTTGTAATCCTGAACAGAGTCATAGCTGTAATCACAGCTTCACATGATCTGCTTAAAACTAGGCTCATCAACAATCTGTCCTATAAAGGGAAAAGGCTCAGACCTGAAGATTTATACATATTTAAAGAAACTGATGATAAAGGTAAAGACATTTCTCAAGTGGCATAGGTGGTTAAGTAAATGTCCTAGAAATAATCCCTCACGCTATGATCCTGTAAGTGGCCCTGGTGAAATTTATTCACTCACATATATACACAGAGGCACAAACATTTAAGTTGGGGAAATAAGGGGCTTTTCCAGAGGGAAACAAAGAAAGGGAAATAGATATGACTAAATTACATGCATTTATGAAGGAGTTGATGAAACCCACTTTGGGTAATTAATATTTAAAAATATTTTTAAAAAAAAAAACCCGTTCCTTTTCCTTTCTCTGCCTCCCTCTCCCCTTTCTTTTCCTTCCTTTCTTGAAAAAGGATCTTCTATGTAGTCCTAATTGGTCATTTCTCCAGCCCCCAAGACTTGAACTCCTGATCTTCTTGCTTGAGCCTCTAAGATGCAGAAATTATAGGCATGCAGCACTATGCCTATTGAGCTTTCTGACAGACAACACTTACAAACTTAATGTTTATCTGTGTTTTGACTGCATTTATGTCTGTTTACCATGTGCATGCCCAGTTCCCTTTTAGGTAGAAAGAGAGTTTCAGATCCCCTGGAACTGGAGTTATAGACTGTTGTGAGCTGCCATTGGTTACTGGAAATCAAACCAGGGAGGTGTAAAAGAATAACCACTAACTACTCTTATGGAATGCATAGTTCTAGGGCTGGGTATGATGGTGTACACGTTTAATCCCAGCTTTCTTGAGGCAGAGTTTGAGGGAGAGAGGGAGAGAGAGAGAGGGAAAAGGATGTGGTTCACTGTTCTCTTAGTCTCTTTATCCTTTCTCTATTCTTACATAGAACAGGGAAGAACAGCTTGGACCATACAGTATGATAGTTAGAAGTCAGTATCATCTGTTCCCATCAGTTTTAAGGAGAAAGTCTCCTGAAGAAAGGAAGTTAAGAGAGAGGGCAGGCATGTGTATGTGTGTAAATCTCCATCTCCAAGGCTAGTTCAAAAAGGAAAACACACAACACTATGCTTATTCCAGTTTCTTCGCTTGGATGTATTGTTTCTACTCTTCTTCAAGCTTCAAGAAGACAATATTCTTTCCATTAAATTAAATTAAATTAAATACCCAGAAGAATGTGGAATGTATGAGGCAATCACCTTTTAAAAGCACCTTAAAATCTAGTACAGAATAAATAACTTTCCCAGTGTTGACATTAAAAAATAATTGAATATCAAAGACAAACACACAGACATTGAACTCTGAAATATGATTACTTAGCAGTAATAAAGACATTCCTTATCTGTCTCTACAAATTTAACTTGTATTTCAACTAACATGAATCATTACATGAAGATAAAATAAATCCAAGACAGAAAAAATAAAATTGACTTGAAAGCAAAATCACTCCTGACCAACCAAGAGATGTTGAGTAAACAAAGATCTTCCCATAAACTTACTTGCTAATTTGGCCTGTAATCCAGAAGGTCCAGGTTTTGATGTCTCTGACTTAGAAGACCCTGGAAGAGACAGTTTTGTTTTAGGCAGGCTAACTTTGGGGCTGAAGCGAGCAGCCCAATCAAATTTTGAAGAGCCACCAGTTTTACTCTGTTCTTTCTCCCTGCTACTTCTTCTGGGACTAGGGCTGGATGCTGAGCGGGAGCGCCTGGCCTTGTTCTGGTCTTTTCCTTGTTTCACCCTGGCACCTGCTGGTACAGTAGAAGAGGCCGAGGCTACAGCTGAAGATGAGGAGGAAGTAGAGGCAGCAGAAGAAGAATCAGTGATGGTGCTACACCCAGCTTTGGCTGAGGTGGCCGATTTTGAAGCCAGCTTGGTGGGTTTTGCAGATCTCTCTTCGGCACCAGTTGATTCGGACCCAGAACCACTCTTAACACAAGAACTCTCTGTCCTTTTTCTTTTCTGACTCCGTGAACTACCAGCAGCCACACTCTTTCTGGTGTGAGCCTTGCTTGTTGACGGCAATTGTGCAGATTTCAGTTGTTGCTCCTGGTCTAAATGTCTCTTCTTTGACTTACTAGGTGGCTTATTGGTTTCTGAGAGAGACTCAATATGCTGAAATGCTCTGGGCTTTTTCGCAGAGCTAGGAGAATTGGTCCTGTTGTAGTCTGGACTAGCACTGCGTTTCACTCCTCGAGAATTGTCTTTTTTAGGCACCTGCCCCGTTTTCTGTCTTTCTGAAGTATTGGCTCTGTCTGGATCCTCTGGTTGCGGAACTATGACAGCAGATGATGAACTGCAGCTTCTAAAAGGTTAGATAAGAAAAGAGTTAGTGATAGCCTGTCATGAGTAAGCCTGTCTTCTAACACTTTGGTTCCCAACTCCCTTAAATCTCTGGACCTTTGGGGGAAAAGGTGGTGGGACAAAGCCTGAGAAGTCCACTATTAACATTTTCAAATGTTGAAAATGGGAGAAAAGTGCTGTGATTTTTAAATGTACTTTGTTCTTATGGGAGTGGGGAGGGAAGTGGTATTATTGCTCTCAAAACCCAGAACGGTCTATAAAAAGGTTTTCAGCTAAGACGCTCTTTGAACACTGGTCCTCCTGCCTCCACTTCCCATGTGCAAGGATTTCAGGCTTCTGCCACCCTGCCCAGATCAAAGTGAGAGTACTCTTTGATCCAAACATTACTGACACTAACACTCCTAATCAAAAGATGTTATTGTTTTAAGAAAAACAATGCTTAGTGGTTCAGAATTTGAATTTGGAAGCTCTCAAGACAAATGTTTTCTCACTGTACAGAAATAAGCATTTTCTGAAAGATTAGACATCATCTTCTAAAACAAAGAATCTTTATAGTAACACCATTTTGCAAAGCCGCCTACCAATCAGAATATGAAAAGATGGCTCAGTGCTTGGTGCTTTTGCTGAAGACCAGGGTTCAATTCTCAGCACTCACATGGTAGCTCACAACCACCAATAATGCAGCTCTAGGGGCCCAAAGCCCTCTTCTGGTCTCCTCTAGCACCCACGTATATATAAGCATATGCATGTATGTATGTATAACTTTTTTAAAGAATATTGACATAGACTAACAACAATACTGACTTAAACAGGTTCTGGCAATCAGCATTAAAGAAAATGTTAAATGACACCTTGAAAAGCTGACAACTGGGGGAAAAGCATTTACGAAAGAGCAGTTGTTGCTCTCTTCCATAGAACTTGAGCTCAGTTCCCAAAACCTATGCCAGGTGGCTTACAACTACCTCTAACTCCAACTCCAGGGAAACCAATGCCCTCTGCTGGCCTCTGTGGGCAGTGGCATTCATGTACACAGGGTTTTTTAAATGCCTATCATGGTTAAGCAAAGAACCTCATCATTCCTAATTAAATAAAAAACTTTCATCACATAAGGTAGGTATCAGCAATACCACTAAAAAGTGAATAAAATACAGAGAAAAAAAATGTAGTAACATTTGAGATAACCTCACATAAGCTTTAATATTATGAAATAATTCAAATCCAATTTTAAGTCTTCCTTGAAATTGTATAAGCAATGTGAAAATTTACCTTTTAGAAAGGTGTCCCCTTGACAGTTCAGAAGTAGTATTAGATTGCACTTTGGGTGCCTTAAAATTAGATTTTCTACTCTCAGGAGGGATATATCCCTTACGTTTTGCCTGCCCTAAATGTGACCTGTCAGCAGAAAATCAAAACAGAAATCTATCAGGACACTGAGATGCAAATGCAGTACCGAAAGTGAAATATTTTTACATTAAAAAGCCTCACAAATCAGTCGACCTACATGTCTTCCAAATATTAAATTATAATCTATCATAATCTGAGAAAAGTCTTAGAACTAACCACCTCTATACCTAAAGGTTAAGATTCCTAAATATCAGTTAACAAAATGCACATTGTGTTTAAGCAATTTTTCTAGATTTCATTATAGAAATTCTAATATTTTCACACCACATACACACACACACACACACACACACACACACACACACACACACACACAGAGCAAATACACTTCTTTTAATAACAGTGTAGGCTGACTAAATGACAGTGTACTATATATTCCAAAAACTGAGAACTTTGAATGTTTAAGAGAAAGAAATGATAAACAGGAATATTTAACTTAATAAACGCTTAGCATTATTACATAATGTATACAGGTATCAAAATTTACATAGTACCCCATAAATGTACTTTTTTTTTTTAACATTTAAAAAAGATAGCTGATGTGACTATGGTCTTTAAAAGTTTCTTATAGCTGGGAATGCAGACCCTTGAGGTAAAGTGTATGCCTAGCTATCCTGCACAAGATCTTGGTTTCAAACTCTAGCACAGAGGGGAGAACCTGTCTTTGTTTTGTTTTAACTTTGCAGACCAGTGTATGGTAAAGCGTACGCCTAGCTATTATGCACGAGATCTTGGTTTCAATCTCCAACACAGAGAATAGAGGGGAGAACCTGTAAAGCAAAAAAAAAGTGTGTGGAAAAAAGGCAATTGTGATTCACAAAATAATGATGGTTTCCAATTTGTACATTAAAAGTCGGGTAAAGCCATAAATACAGAACTGGATGAACCCATTTTCAACCTGGTTTTGCAGAGAAAAAAAATCAATGTGGTCATCAAATAGCAAATAAAACATGAAATCAAGATAGAATTAATCAACAGAAAGTGCATATACATCATCCTGGAAATAATTACCACAGAACCTAAGTGCATGTTCACAAACCTCCAGTGATATACCTACATTGTTTATACAACAAACTTTAATTATCAATAGCAGCATTATTCTAAACAATCAAGTTTGAAGAAATTATGTTAACTGTTAAATCTTTTGTGTAACTTTAGTCCTGGTTTTATTTTATTCAATTAAAAGGCACATAAATAATCTATCAAAAAAAAAAAAAAACAAAAAACAAAAACCTGGTAGTAGCAGGAGCAGGCAGATCTCTGAGTTTGAGACCATCCTATTCTACAGAGTGAATTCCAGGGAAACCAGAGAAACCAGCCTCAGCAGGGGAAAAAAACAAAAACTAGTATTATTAATAAAAACAATTGGTACCTATGTTCTTTATAAAACATTTATTCATATGATAAAGAATGAAAGCACAGTATTTAAAAGTTACTTTTCTAAAAGTAACTTAACTGGGTTACAGCTTGGTATAAAACGTAGGCTGATTACGCAGTAGGCCCTGGGCATTTTTCTAACTTTGCAAATTGTTCTATAAATACTTAAAAGAGAGGTATGACATATTTCCAGGAACCAGGATTTAATAGCAATAAAATAGCATTCACACGTTATATCATCCAGGTAATATATACTGTTTTCATAGTTTTGTTGTACTTTGTTATTCGTATTGAAGACTAAACTCAGAGCATGCTTAAACAACTGATCCCTTGTTGAGCTGCCCTCAGAAGTTTTATGATGTAAAAACTATAAACTATTCATTCAAAACTAAGCATCTTTTTAAAAATAATAATTAAGCTAGGTATGGTGGCACATGCCTTTAATCCCAGCACTCCATAGGCAGAAGCAGGTGGATCTCTCCCTGACATAGAGGCCAGCCTGGTCTACAAAGCAAATCCCAGAACAACCAAAGCTGTTATAACTAAGAAACCCTGTCTCAAAACATAAAATAAGGGGTGTGGGGAGGGCAGGTGAGGGTGGTGGTGAGGGCTGTGTAAATAATTAAAACAAGCATTCAAAGACTAATAATCATTAAAAATGTTGAATGTGAAGTGGTGAAGTACTTGCTACACAAGTACAAAAATCAGATTCCTGGCAAGCATAGTATTGTGGAATGGGCCTGTAAGCCAGTGCTGGGAAGCAGAGACTGAGAAATCCAGACTCTAGCCAATCCTGAGCTCCAGGCACAGTAAGACCCTGTCTCAAAAAGTAAGGCAGAGATGTTCTTTAAATGCTTTATAAAGAAAATTTTCTATCAGGTGTGGTGGTATACACCTTTAATCCCAGGCATAAAATGATGGATCTCTGAGTTTAGCTTGTCTACATAGAATTCCAGGCCAGCTAGAGGGAAAATGAGACCCAGTCTTAAAAACAAGCAAGCAAACAGCAAAACTAATAAAGTAGTTATGTACTAGTATGTACAGAGTGAACCAGCACCTGGAAAGTGACCACAGGTCTATCTCTTTGATTCAAGGCCAGCCTACCTTAGAGAACTGGTTCCAGACCTGTCTTTGGCCTCCACAAGTTCATGCATTGGCTCCAATATGCATATACTTAGACTCCACACAATTAAATACATTAAATATAGTAAGTAAAATGTTACATATCTCCAATAAATCACAAAAAAAATATAAAAATGCAGATTTTCTTCTTTCAAAGCAAAATTCTAAGAAGGAACCAAACTGAAGCCATTTTGAATAGGAGTCAAATAAAGTTCCCAACCCCCCCAACCCCAACACTGGCAGGTTGAGACAGGAATGCTCAGCAAGTTCTCCAGCCCCAGTTCAGTAACCCAACCAAGGGGAAGAGGATAAGTATGTTATAAAGACATGTTCGTAAGAAGTCCCCCTTGGCTCAGATATTTGTGGAGTTTGGGCTTAAAAACACACATTCTGGCCTGGGGTTTTAGCTCCCAAGTCTGTTATATGGCCCTGACTAAAATCAGTAGCAGCCTAAGTGCAATAATTTTTTTTGTCATCTGCTTAGATATTTACTCAGAAAAACATTCAAATTCCCAGTCAGCTCCTGAGTCTGTGCTATTAACCCTGACTGGACAATTTTTGCTGCCTATTCAAATTATATTTTATATGTTATCTTGCTTTTATCTGTTTTGGTTGTTTTTGGAATCTCAGACCCTAACAAAATTATTTGCTTTTTATTAAAAGTAATTAAAATTTTGTAATGCAGAAATTAAATGCATTCATCATGGCCTTACTAAGACCTTCAATGAACCAAAAACCAGCAGATAAATTCTCAGTATTAGATCACAAATAAAGTAAATTCTATACCATCAGATTAAAAAGCCAAAATTCATAAATCTTTAAAAAAAAAGGGGGGGGGGGGCTGAGAGATGGCACTGACTGCTCTTCCAGAGGTCATGAGTTTAATTCCCAGCAACCACATGGTGGCTCACAACCATCTGTAATGAGATCTGGTGCCCTCTTCTGGCCTGTAGTCACATATGCAGGCAGAATGCTGTACATAAAATAAATAAATCTTAAAAGAAAAATAAAAAATAAAAAGCCAAAATTCTCAAAACTGGCTTAAACCAGCAATACAATGGTCCTTCCTACTACTATTTAGCTAATGCTAATCTCACTGAAGGATGTCACCTTTTAAAAAAAAAAAAAAAAAAAACTGCTGTACAGGAATAGCAAGTAGGTACTGGCTCAGTAGGTACTGGCACTTCTGACTTACACTTAACTGACACCTACAAGGTATGACAACCTGAGTTCTCTATCCCTAGGATCCACATGGGGGAAGGAGAACTTCTCTATCCACACACTAATACAAAAACTGTTTTAAAACATTGTAAAATTGCATGAAAACTATTCTATTTGTTTTAGAAAGGTCCTACGTATGTAAAGGATAGTCCATATTTTCAGCTTTGTAGGACTTGGAGCATATCTTGGTGGTCAAATAATTACATGCTTTTCAGGCCATGGGTTTAATTCCTAGCACCACAAGAAAAAGGATTATAATCTTCAAATCAGGGAGGATCTCCCTTTATGATGTCTTTATAAAGACAGGGGCATATCCCTTTGAATTTACTATGCTTCTGACAATAGTAAAACATAAGTCCAATGGTCCCAGAATTAAGTTTTTGTAGTTTTTTGGATATTACCAATTCTTTTCTCTCAAAACATCTGTGGAAAACTGTCTATTAAATAATTTCCACATTATATTAACACCAATATTGAGCTATGTCTAGGGATGGGGGAAAAAAAAAAAAAAAAAAAAAAAAAACCTCTAAAGCCCAGAATGCTGTGCATGCCTAATCACTCCAGACAAAGCAAACCAGGTCTACATAGTAAGATTTTAATCGGTGGTAAAGCATATAGTTTAATATGCATGAGGTCCTGGGTTCAATCCCCAGCACCAAAACAGAACTCCCAACATACCCATACACACCAATCCATATCCCAAAGAAGATTTCAAAGAGATCTAAGCTTCATGTCAACAATAACACTGCACCTAGAGTCTTGCTGATACAGATGTGGATGCTTGCAGCTAACCATTGGACTGAGCATGGGGACTCCAATGGAGGAGAGTTAGAGAAAGGACTGAAGGAGTTGAAGGGGTCTGCAACCCCATAAGAACAATATCATCAACCATCCAGACCCCCCCCAGAGCTCCTGCGGACTAAACCACCAACCAAAGAGTACACATGGTAGAACCCATGGCTCTAGCCACATATGTAGCAGAGGATGGCCTTGGCAGTCATCAATAGGAGAAGACCTTGGTCCTATTAAGGAAGGCTCGTTTCCCAGTGTAGGGGAATGGCAGGGTAATGGCAAGTGGGTGGGTGGGAATGGGTGGGTGGGAGTGGGACCATCTTCATAGAAGCAAGAGAAGGGGGATGGGAGATGGGGAGGAAGGGGATAACGTTTGAAATGTAAATACATAAAATATCCAATAAAAAATATAAAAAAAATCACCTAGTTAAAATTATATAGTTCCATGTGTTACATTTTTAAATGTTTGGTTCATGCAGATATGATGACACCTACCTGTAATTCTAGCACTTAGGTCAAATTCTGAGGCTATCCTGGGCTAGACAGATAAAACACTCACTCACTCACACTCACGCACTCTGTGTCTCTGTCTCTGTCTCTCTCTCTCTCTCACACACACAGAGAGAGAGAGAGAGAGAGAGAGAGAGAGAGAGAGAGAGAGAGAGAGAGAAGAAAAGCATACAACACCACACAGGCAAACTTGTACACATCATGCACAATAACAAGCCAAAGCAGAGAAGAAATGTTTTCTAGATAGCGATAGCAGTGATACTGACCATGATGTCCTTGTCATCTTACGTGTGTAAGCTAGGAGTTAGCACACAATACACATATCACAGTCATGGGGCTGAGTGTGGTGGTTGCCAAGCATATGAAAGCCATGGTTTCAATCCACAGCACTGCAAAACCAAAAGAAGAAAAGAAACAAAGAACCACTCCCTGATCTGTTTACTGCAAATGGTTTCACTAGTAAATATACAAAGATGTAATAAAAATAAAGGAAAAAAAGCACCCTGACAATGTGACAGTAAGATACCTGAAAAATACTTATTTTCTAAGTCCATATTTGTTTTACAGCTTTTATGTTATAAATTTCCAGAAAAGCAAATGAAACAACAGAACTTATCTGTCTACTACAACCCTACTTGAGGCACTGAAATCTACGTTTGTACTGCCACACTCAAACTCCTCACAGACGCCAACATATGAGTAAACAAACATAACATTAATAGCCAAAACATTTATCTATTTAAATGTTACTTGGCAGTGAGTTACTTTCTGCTTATTTTTATTTCTGCATAATGCTAATACATATTAGTGTTTTTTAAGCAGTGGGTAAGCAAATATTTTATATAAATAATTCGTCTTAACATACTAAAGGAGTCAGGTATTATGGCACATGCTTTTAATCCCAGCACTCAGAAGCAGATGAGGGAGATCTCAGATTTAGAAACTACTAGGGCGGGTTGGGGATTTAGCTCAGTGGTAGAGCGCTTGCCTAGCAAGTGCAAGGCCCTGGGTTCGGTCCCCAGCTCCGAAAAAAAGAAACTACTAGGGCTACACAGTGAAAGCCTGTTGGGGATGAGGAGTGTGGGGAGGAACTAAAGCATAATGGATGTATACTAATGATTAATGATAGGAAAGCCTGTATCTGGTGGAGTTAAGAATGACTATACTAACCTATTTTACTAAGTATTATGAGAAGATACATATCAGTCTGATCTTTGTCCTCAAAGAGGTCAGTCTCATAAAATAAAGCATTCAGTCTACTGGGTATGCTACTGAAATTTTCCCCCGAAAACCACAAGTCATCTCTACCAAGAGAATATATAGGCTTTTCAAAACATCAGCTTTAAGCCTGACCTTAAAGAATGAACAGCCATCAAAAGACCAATTCAGTCACCAGCCAAAAGTAGAGAAAAAAAAGTCCACATGCTGCCCAGCAAATAACAGGAAAAGAACCTGGGACCTTCTAGCTCACCTACTTCACTCACATATTTTACACAGTACCAGGGAGAAGGAGAGAAACACAATGAAAAAATGACTACTGATATATTTAGTGCTATAGAGATCTCAGAGCCTTATGAATTACAATGACTGTTAATGAGGCTTCAGTAAATATCTCATTATAATGACTAAATACATTATCTAACTTAATCCTCAAATGATACCAAGGAGGTCATGTTCCCATTTTCTTAAGGGAAGCTTATCACACACAACCTCCAGATAAGAAAAGTGAAACTGCCCAATGATTCAATTTCCAAATTGTTAAAAGGGCACACTGATCTGTAAATAGTAAATTGTTCCTAACTATTCTAGTATTTGATCCTTAATTGTATATTAAAAAGGAAATGGTATGTAAGAAAAATAGAAAAAACAACAATTCGGTCACACTGAACCATCCCTAGGAAGGGATTCTGAATATGGACCATTGTTAAGAATGAAAAAGGGGACATAGGTAGGGCATGCCTGAAGAGATGACTCAGTGGTTAAGAGCACTGACTGCTCATCTAGAGATTCAATTCCCAGAATCCATGAAGCTCACAACTATATGCAATAAGAGGTCCAGAGAATCTGACACTGTCAAACACCAATGAACATAAAATAAAAATAAATAAATTATAAAAGAATTGAAAATGGCTGGGTATGATGGCACACACCTTTCATCCCAACACTTGAGAATCAGAGACAAGCAGATCTCTGTAAAGTCAAAGCCATCCTGTTCTACAGAGTTCCAAGACAATGAGGATTGTCACAGAAAGAAAACCTTGAAAAAGGTTTTGAAAGTCTTGAAAAACAGGTAGGAAAAAAGCAAGAAAAGGAATCCTGGCTGTAGCTCCCTATTCTCTGCGTTTGAAGCCAGTCTGTTCTACAGAGTCAAATATTTGTAATTTCCAACAATTGTGGCCTCTTTCTGGAACCAAGGCAACCACTGTAAATCTTGTTTCTCAGCTCAAGACAAGATAGATCACTAACTACTATCAAGGTTGAAGGTGGAAACTCATGAAACTCCAGGCTAAATTGAGTAATTTTAGCAGTAATATTTACTACTATTGACTAAAATCAACAACTACAACTTATTCAGCCAATACCGAAATAATTGCTTTTAAAAGTTATTCAAGGGCTACAGAGATGGCTCAGAAGCTAAGAGCTCTGTCTGCTCTTCCAGAGGTCCTGAGTTCAATTCCCAGCAACCACATGGTGGCTCGCAACCAGCTAAAACGAGATGTAGTGCCCTCTTCTGGTCTACAGGCATACATGCAGGCAGAATGCTGCATACATAAATAAATCTTCTTCTTCTTTTTTTTTTTTTAAATGGCTCAGGCTCTTCTCCTTGCCCCCACAGTGTGTACTACACCTGATTTGGCTTCTCACAAGACTTTCAGAATCAAGTGATACCTGGCCAAGAAAAAAAAAAAAAAAAAAAAAAAAAAAAACGGTCCTATTCCTCAGTGGTTTCGGATGAAAACTGGCAACAAAATCAGGTACAATTCTAAGAGAAGACACTGGAGAAGAACGAAGCTGGGTCTGTCAGGATTCATACAATGGCAAGACTGAGAGTTTATACTGAATTGTGGTCATCGATCAATCCATCCAAATGGATTTCAACATTTAACCTGGAGACTTGCTTGTGTCTAAATTAGGGTGTTTTGTCCAGTAATAAAATTTAGAACCTTTCAAAAAAAAAAAAAAAAAAAGTTGCTCAAGCCAGGAACAAGTCATCTTCAGCACATAGCAATTTTAGATCAATATGGGCCACAATAAAAACCCTGTTTAAAGAGAAAGCATGAAAATGTCCTCAGAAAATTTCCCTCCTATTAAACAAAATGAAGCTCTAGCTTCAATGTAACTGGAAAAACAAAAACAAAAAACAGACAGACACATGTGGTTGGAGAGATGACTCACCAAAAGGTTCCTTTCCTTCCTAGCTTTCACCCATGTCTCAACCTCAATGATTACGCTCAGACAGACAGACAGACAGACAGACACACACACACACACACAGGGAGGGAGGAAGGGAGGGAGACTAGGGGGAGAGAATTTAGAAGACACTATTAAGTAGGAGAATCAAGATACCATACTATACTGAGAATGAAGGAAAGCAAAAAGTCACCATTGCTCCAGAGCCCTGCAGAAGTGGAACGTGTGAAGATCCATATGGACTAACTCTGATTTTCTGTCTGCTCATTTTTATGCATGAAGCTATCAATATGCCAGATGGTAACTTTACAATCACATAGTCATGCTTTTGCCATCAAAAAAAAAAATCTTTTTGACAATTTAACTCATGTGCCTGCCCATGTGAACATAAAGTTGTAGGCTATTCACTCAAGTAGCAGGAAAGTGGGCTCCCTTTGTAAACTTTCTGAATTCTCAAGGCAGGAAACTGGCTAGCCCCTCTGCAGCCCAAGCTCAAGCAGCCAGATCTCTCCCACAGAGAGACCTATTATAATGTCCAGCCTCTGTAAAGGTCACAAAAGTAATCTCTAGCCCCTTAATAGGACCCTCACCAGATTATGCTAATTTTAGGTGAAAAGTCTGAACAAAAGCCACCAATCCCTGAACGTGAAAACACAAAGCTCAGGACTTGAAATGCCACCAATCCTCATCCTAGATATCTCCACTAAAAACTTCCACCCCACCGAGAAACCCAATATAGACCCTTCCATTATCTAATTCCCTACTGACTCCCTAGAGGAGAAGGCAGACATCTCTGATTTGTCCATCCTCTCCCCGGACCCTCCAATAAATCTTTCATGAGATTTGCTGCCTGCTGTGATTCTCATCAGAAGAAGCAAAGATGAGAAGAAGCAAAGGTAGAGCAAGGCTAAGGCTCCTAAATTCACGGCAATTCCTCTGCTGAAGAGGCTTTCTCTCAACAGGAGCTTCCTCTGAGTGGATGGATCCTGGGCTCCTGTGTCTCAGAATACCTGATACCTTCTTCCCCCAGAGTTGTGCGGCTCCTAGGCATCTGAGACCCTAGGACACCTTCCCATCTAAGCAGGAATGCCAACAAAAGTCTTGTATTTTCTTCTCTTGAAGCTAGGCAATGGTTAGAAGAAATCTAGTTAACAGAAATAACAACCATTCAAGATGAATGAGAAACATTGAACAGAAGGGCTGTTGTAATTAAGAAGTGTTTGATAAGGGGGTTGGAGATTTAGCTCAGTGGTAGAGCTAAATAGCAAGCGCAAGGCCCTGGGCTCGGTCCCCAGCTCCGAAAAGAAGTGTTTGATAAAACCACCCCAGTTATTCTGTTTATCTTAAGTAACGTGGGTATAAATTTTTTTTTTTTCAAAAACAGGGTTTCTTCTGGAACTCCAAAGTCCAGGCTGGCCTTGAACTCACAGAAATCCCACCTGCTGGGATTAAAGTTTTGACCAACAACACTGAGCTTGTTTTACTTATAGCCTCCTACAAAGTCCAGGCAGGCCTGTAACTCACAATCCTCCTATCTTCTCTTTCTTAAGTGTCTGAATTACAGGCATATGATACCATACCAGTGGCATGTTTTCAAAAACTCTAAAGCAAAGAGGACCTGGTCTACTTGGAAACAGTAACTGGCTTAGGACATCATGGTTGAGAGTATAAGGGACATAATAACAGATGAACAGGCAAAAAAGGCCAGACAGATAATGAGTTTGCCTGCAGATCCTGGGGATCCCCAACATGTTACTGTAATATATGTGTTAGGAGAAATTCATTATGCTATGAGATTTCTGCAGGATTGCTAACATTGGCAGAGAGAACAGACTACATTAAAATGGAAATCTGGGGGCTACAAGATGACTAAAGTCACCTGCCACCAAATGTGACAATCTGATTCTAAGATTCAGGGCACATATAGTGGAAGGGATAACCAACTTCAGAAAGTTTCCTCTAATATACACCCCCAGCATAAGACACACATATAAATAGATTTTTAAAGGAATAATTATTTATCTAATAGAAAAATATGGTGACAATTAAATGAAGCAATTCTATTGGGAGATATAGATATGCAAAGCATGCTCATGCTTCTCATATACCTAGTAAAAATTAACAAGTCCTACTATAGTGCAATATCCTTTTTTAAAAAAGGAACCACGTGTGACTCTAACCAAGCAAGTTAAAGATCTGTATGACAAGAACTTTAATTCCCTGAAGAAAACAATTGAAGATCTCAGAAGATGGAAAGATCTCCCACGTCATGGATTGGCAGCAATAATATTACAAAAATGGCCATCTTTCCAAAAGCAATCTACAGATTCAATGCAATCCCCATCAAAATTCCAACTCAATTCTTCATCGAGTTAGAAAGATTAGTTGCAATTTGCAAACTAATTTGGAATAACAAAAACCCAGGGTAGTGAAAACTATTCAACAATAAAAGATCTTCTGGGGAAATCACCATCCCTGACCTCAAGCAGTACTGATAAAAACTATATAGTAGTGGTACAGAGACAGGCAGGTAGGTCAATGGAATAGAAAGGAAGACCCAGAAATGAACCCACATACCTATGGTCACATGATCTTTGACAAAGGAGCTAAAACCATCCAGTGGAAAAAGGACAGCATTTTCAAAAACTGGTGCTGGTTCAAATGGAGGTCAGCATGTAGAAGAATTCAAATCAATCCATTCTGCACAAAGTTCAAGTCTAAGTGATCAAGGACCTCAACATAAAACAAGATATACTGAAACTAATAGAAGAGAAAGTGAGGAAGAGCCTCAAACACATGGGCACTGAGGAAAATTCCCTAAACAGAACACCAATGGCCTATGCTGTAAGATCAAAAATCAACAAATGGAACCTTGTAAAATTGCAAAGCTTCTGTGAGGCAAAGGACACTGTCATTAGAACAAAACAGCAACCAACAGATTGGGAAAATATCATTACCAATCCTACATCCAATATAGGGCTAATATCCAATATATACAAAGAACTCAAATGGGGGACAGAGCTAAACAAACAATTCTCAGGCTGAGGAATATCAAAAGGCTAAGAAGCACCTAAAGAAATGTTTACATCTTTAGTCATAAGGGAAATGCAAATCAAAACAACCCTGAGATTTCACCTCACACCAGTGAGAATGGCTAAGATCAAAAACTCAGGTGACAGCCAATGCTGGCGAGGATGTGGAGAAAGAGGAACACTCCTCCATTGTTGGTGGGATTGCAGACTGGTACAACCATTCTGGAAATCAGTCTGGAGGTTCCTCAGAAAATTGGACATTGCACTACCTGAAGACCCAGCTATATCTCTCTTGGGCATATACCCAAAAGATGCTCCAACATATAACAAAGATACATGCTCCACTATGTTCATAGCAGCCTTATTTATAATAGCCAGAAGCTGGAAAGAACCCAGATGCCCTTCAACACAGGAATGGATAGAAAAAATGTGGTGCATCTACACAATGGAATACTATTCAGCTATTAAAAACAGTGACTTCATGAAATTCATAGGCAAATGGATGGAACTAGAAAATATCATCCTGAGTAAGGTAACCAAATCACAACAAAAAAAATAAAATAAAATACATTGCATGCACTCACTGATAAGTGGGTATTAGTCCAAAAGCTCAGATTACCAAAGATACAATCCATAGACCACATGAAGCTCAAGAAGGAGGACAACCAAAGTGTGGATGCTTCAGTCCTTCTTAGAAGGCGGAACAAAAATATTTATAGGAGGAGATATGGAGACAAAGTTTAGAGCAGAGACTGAAGGAGTGGCCCCATTCAGAGACTGCCCCACCTGGGAATCCATCCCATATACAGCCACCAAACCCAGACACTATGGCTGATGCCAAGAAGTGCTTGCTGACAGGAGCCTGAGAGCTGTCTCCTGAGAGGCTCAGCCAGAGAATGACAAATACAGAGGTGAATGCTTGCAGCCAACCATTGAACTGAGAACAGGGTCCCCACTGGAAGAGTTAAAGAAAGGATTGAAGGAGCTAAATTTACAACCCCATAAAAACAACAATACCAATCAACCAGAGCTCCCAGGGACTAAACCACTATCCAAAGAGTATACCTGGACAGACCCATGGCTCCAGCTGCATATGTAGCAGAGGGTGGCCTTGTTGGGCACCAAAGAGAGGAGAAGCCCTTGATCCTGTCAAGGATAGACCCCACCCTCCCATTGTAGGGGAATGTCAGGGCAGGGAGGTGGGAAGGGGTGGGTGGCTGGGTGGGGAGAAAAAGGGTTAACATTTGAAATGCAAATTTAAAAAGTCCATTTTTTTTTAAAAAAAGGGCATCTGTAAACCTCAAATCAATAAATAACAAATATATAACTAAAAAAACAGGAACCATACACGAAGCTATGCTAATGTGTTCTTATCCAAAAATCATCTCTTTTATAAAGATTAGGACAGTACAATCTATAAACTCTTCTTAGTATTTATAAAGTTGGAAGACAGAGTGTGCAAGTCTAAATTTCCTACTAGGTATATCTCATTTATCTACTATATAAATCCTATCTTGCAAAATATTTGAGAAAGATTGCCTCATTCCTCTCCAAGCCAACCATTAAGGTCTAGAACTTTTTGTGTAATAAATTTTTTAAAGCCAAATAAGCAAATTAAAAGTCCATTTCACTGGCCAAAAATATACAAGGAAACAAAATATGCAAAAATGAAATATTTGTGTTCAAGTAACTGAAAGAAGCCTCTAAACAAGGAAGAATTTATTCTGGTTCAGTATTGCAGAGCACTTAGTCCATGGTCAATTGGCCAATTAGACATGAGCAGGCATATACATACCACAGAAGAGGAATCATGTGGTACTCAAGAAAAGAAAGTAGAGAAAAGACACTGTCAGCACTGGACTAGCTTCCTTCCATTTCCCCTTTATTGTCTAAGGTCCCTAGCATACAAGATGATGCCACCCTCTTTGGGGGTTGCAGGAGATCTTTCCTCAGTAAAGTGTGCCTTGCCACATCACCACCTAGATGACTCTAATAGGGCAAACTGGACATGAAAATTAACCATCACTTTGAGACAACATGAGCGCAACAATGAAAGTTATTTTCTTAATTATAGTAATATAAATTGGAAAACTAACATGAAGCAAGTTACAATAACAAAATTTTAATATAAACACATTCTTATTTTTCCCTGTCTGTTCATCTTGACAAATTCTTATCCTTTTGGGACCAGGAATGTCAATCAGTGGTACAGTGCTTACCTAATAAACTATACCAATATCCTAAGCTCAATTCCTAATACCACAAAATTTTAAAAATTAAATTTAAATTTATTAAATTCTATGAAGTACTAAAGAAGTTCTAGACACACACAATACAGAACAAATAAAATCTCATCAGTTGCAATAATCTCTCATCTGCAATAATCATAAAAGAAAAAGTAAATTCTGTCCAATCTGTGAGCATCAGTAAAAAAAGGGCAAATATCTAAATTAACAAAACATAAAAACATCTGGACAGGATACTGGATACAGAGGTGTAAACAGCTATATTCTAAACTATGTTTCAAAGACTCTCTCCAACCTCTTCCCCCTCTCTTAAGTCTATTCATTTCCATATAACTAATACTGATTTTTCAGAACCTCAGCTTAAAACCTGTACATGTATTTGTGAGTACATATGTGTATGCCATGATGCAAATGTGGAGATCAGAGAACATTTCGGTGTCAGTTTCATGCTTCCACCATGAGAAGTCCAGTAACAGAAAAAGCTCATCAGATGTGGCAGAGAGCATCTTTTCTTGCTAAGCCAATTTGCCAGCCTTAAAACTCTTTAAATTGTTAATAAAAAAAAGCTCTACAATTCTGGATAAATATATCAAATATAAAGCAATTATTAAAATTTTTGTAGGACCAATTTCTTAATAAGAGTAAGATAGATTAGATTCAAACATCATAAAAATCAAATATAAAGACTATTATAAAAACGAAAGAACTCAGAAAAAAAGGCTATTGTTCTTTTAAGAGAAGAGATTAAGAATGGACTTAATTTTGCAGACTTCCATACATTAAAACATATAAAAATAAAAATGCCAATGCCAGTGAGTTAATAACCCTCCATAAAGAGCTAAAGTGTTATGTGTGTGTGTGTGTGTGTGTATACACACAGCATCTTTGAAATTAAAACAAAGACCATCTAACAAAAAAATTATATAAATCTGGCCAATATATAGCAAGATTTTCAACTCGCAACAATCTAAAAAGCCTTAACTTTTGCGAACAAGCATCTTCCTCTGCACTGCTTGGGTTGAAGCTCTAGCTAAATTGACAATGCTTGCTCAGTATTATATTCATGAGGCCCAGGATTCAACTCCCAACACTGCATAAACAAATACTTTCCTCATCAATACCAAGAACATCTCAAGTAATGAAACCCTGCCTCAAATTAAATAAGTCTATGCTCTACTAATTAACATTGCTAAGTGGATGTACATTGTGCAATTTTTTGTAAAAACAATTCAGCAATTTAACAAATTGTTAAAGTCATCAAAATTATTCATCTTAGGGTTTATAAATTCATTTTCAGAAATAAAAAAGAACCTCACCCAAATGCAGTAATAGGCACATATTCTTTCATAGAAATAAATAACAAACAAGTCAGCCAGCCTTCAGGAGGTAGGAAAGGGCACTAGACTCTCCTTCAGTCATGCAATTTCAAATGAGAGAAAAAGCACATGGGCATTCTAATTCTCATGTGGAACAATATTACAGAAAAGTATATTCCCAGTGAGAGTAACTGGTCACTATAGTCTATTACTCCTACTATATATTTTATGTTGAAAATTCAGATACAAAAAAAGCAAACTAATAAAGGCATGGAACATAACTACATTCCATGGTTAAGTGGTGAAACTAAAAATGATCTTATTTTCCTGTAGCTCCCCATTTTGTAGTCTTCATACATACTTTTACAGTAGAAACAATAGAAAAAATTAGCACTGACACAATTTTAAGCAAAACTGTTATAAAAGTTCACTTAACCCCACCATTTGCCCCCTGAGAAAACAGGTGAAAGCACACTGTACAATTTAAATGATACTGCATGGCCAAGAGGGAAGGGATAGCCTACAAATACCTGTGCTAGAAGTGGAAAATGCTAGAAGTATCCCTGAGAGCAAGCCAACAGAGAAGCAGTGGAAGGAAGTTTTTTTTCCTAAGGAAGAAAAAGAGAACAGAAAAGAGAGGAACAGATCAGGTATCATCCAAAAACTCAGAGGAAAGAGAAAAAGAAAAAATAGGAGTAAGATGTCTAGTTCATTACAGACAGCAATGAAAGATGTAAAATAAAAGGAAATAGTCAGAAGACACTGTTTTCTTAGGAATGAATGCAAATTAATTATTCTTTCAAAAAGGAAAGTGGTCTGAAGTTATGGCCCAGTTAAGAGCACTTGCTAGTTCTCGATGAGGACCCAGGATTCATTTCCTAAGCACCTACATGGAAGACCGCAGCCAGCTGTAATTCTAGTTCCAGGGGTTCCTGTCATCTTCTTCTGGCCTCTGAGAGGAGGCATATATACAACATGCATACATACATGCATACTAGCAAAAATACACACACACACACACACACACACACACACACACACACACACACACACACACACAATGAAAGTGAACCAGTAAAAAGAAAAGGTTAAATTAATTTACTAACCAGAGCCTATAATCCCAAGATTCAGGAGGAAACTAATGTAAGAAGATTCAAAATGGGCCCAGCCTGAACTAAAGAGAGAAGCCTTGTTGAGGAAGTAAAAAGCAAATTAATGAAATAGAGAGCCAACTTAAGAGGGTATTCTTGATTTGGGAGGAGGCAACTACACAACAGTGGCAGCTTAATCCTATATGAAAGAAAACAGCAAATGGAAACTGAATAGAAAATTCTAGGAAATAGTGGTGTGCACTGTAGGGGGTGAGATGGTAGGGCATCCCTTTAATCCAAGCAATGGGGAGACAAGAGGCAGGAGGATCTCTGAGTGGGAGGCCTGCCTGGTCAGAGTTCCAGGCAAGCCAAGGCTACACAGAGAAACTCTGTCTTAGAAAAACAAAAAAGTAGGAGAAAAACCTACTTGTTAAATGCTAAGCTGAATGAGAATATCCTTTGACTCTAAGTACTCAATATATCCTCCTTTCATCGTTGAGATCAAGAGGACTCTGCAGTTAAAACAGGCTGACATGATTCAGCTGATTCTAAAAATCAAGCAGTCTAAAAATCGGGTCTACCGGGTTGGGGATTTAGCTCAGTGGCTGGGTCCCCAGCCCGGGGGGAAATCAGGTCTACTAGAAACTGGCTATATGGAATTGAGCTACCTTATACATTTATTAAACAAGGATTTCATACCTGCCCAAAATTTCCATGAGTCTCAACTGAGAAAAAAAAAAAACGTTTTAAGTATAAAACACCACTATAGTGTCATTGTGACAATTCCACAATGATCATTTTCCTCATTTGATCTCTAACAATACACTTTTACAAATCCACTGTTCCTAGGCTGAAGAAATGACCTAAAAGCTTAATAGCACTTCACAATTCCAGTACTGGGAAGCATAGACAGAATGATCTCTGTGTGCCAGCCTGTTCTACAGAGCAAGTTCCAAGACAGTCAAGGCTACAAAAAAAAATCCTGTCTAAAAAAACAAAAAAAAGATACACACAAGACAAAAAAAAAAAAAAAACAATAACACAAAACACAAAAACAATAAAACAAACAAAAAAATAAAAAACAAAAGGAGCACATCACAAGATATGAGCGGAGTTCCACTTTCAGTAGTTCACAACCACATGTAAAAACTACGACTGCAATTGTTCTGACCCAATTAAGTTCAATCTTCCCCCTCACAAAAACACTGGAGAAATATTCTCAAGATTAAGTAATTACATTAGGATAACATAGTCCAGGATTTGATGATCGCACTCAATTTCGTCCCGGCTGGGAGTCTACTACCCTCGAAAAACTCAGGATAGGGGAGGGTGGCCAGACATCAAAGCAGTATTTTCATTACATAAACAAACAAACAAGTTCTTTTTGACCCAAAGATGTTTGATTATGTATTTATATATACTAAAAACTAAAAAATAAATCTTATGTTCAGTATTAAGTCCTTACACTGCACTTCAACACAGGCGTTTCAAAGAAGCGCATGGGGACCCCAATAGAGGAGAGAAAGGACTGAAAAGAGCTGAAGGGGTTTGCAAACTCCATAGGAAGAACAATATCAACCAACCAGACATCCCAAAGCTCCCAGGGACTAAACCACCAACCAAAGAAAACACATGGAGGGACCCATGGCTCTAGCTGCATATACAGCAGAGGATGGCCTTGTCCAGCATCAGTATGAGGAGAGGCCCTCGGTCCTGTGGAGGCTTGATGACCCAGGGTAGGGGTATGCTAGGGTGGTGAGGCGGGAGTTGGTAGGTGGGTAGGGGAACACACTCACAGAAGCAGGGATTGGCCGGGGGGGAGACAGGAGGTTTGTGGACCAGAAACTAGGAAGGGGAATAACATTTGAAATGTAAAATAAAATAATAAAAATTTTAAAAAGAAATGGTAATAAAATGCTAAGCTTAGGATAAGCAAATAGGACCTCTTTTGTATATTACTTCTCTGAAGGAATTTTTCTCTGGGAATAAGATGTCATAAACTAGTTATGTGACAGAAGATGATGACCCTGAGTTTCTGACCCTTAAATACTAGGATTATAAGATATGTACCTTGTCCAATTCACAGTACTGGGATCCAACCCAAGGCTATGAGTATGTTCTAGAATAAAACTTACCAATAAAACTTTTAAAAAGACATACTAAAGGTTGAAAATCAGCTTGATAAATTGGTCATAAAAAACAACAGCAGTGCTTCCAGAAGACCCACTTTTGAGAACACCCAGCACCCACATAATAGCTCACAATCATCTGTAAGTTCCAGAGTACCTGATACCTTATTCATGCCTCCATGGGCATCAGGCATACATGTGGTGCACAGCCACACATCCATTAAAAAAACATAGAAATAAAATTTTAAAGCTTAAGTTTTAGAAGAAAATTGGGTCTGGAGAGATGGCTCAGCAGTTAAGGGCACTGACTGCTCTTCCAAAGGACCTGGGTTCAATTCCCAGCATCCACATAGTAGCTCACAACTGCCTATAAGTAACTCCATGCAGGCAAATAGCAATACACATAGTTTATATTATTTAAAAAAAGAAAAATAAAGAAAACTGAGAAAGGTAACTATTACAGAATTGAAGGAAGGCAAAACTACAAGAATCTTTACACATTTCTCACATTATTTTCAAACATTTAAGATTTTTATCATTTTCTTCAAAAGGGAGTAAAGGATACATTACCTGAGGGCTAGAGAGTTAAAAGCATTTGCTGTTCTTGAGTGGGATTCCCACAACAAAGACCAACCATTTCCACCCATGCACATCTCATGATTTACAACCACCTCTAAATCCAACACCCTCCTTCTGAACTCCATGGACACCTACAGAAATTCATATGTAGACACATAGATAATCACTGAATTTAAACAGAGTAAGAATTAACTAAATAAAAGGATTGTCTTAAAAACACAGAGGGCCAGGGAGATTGTGTTTCAAGGTAAAAAGTACTCGACATACAGGAGTCTGCCAACCCAAACTTACCTACCTAAGATGGAAGGCCAGAAGAGAATTTACAAAGCTGTACTCTCATCTAGACACGCACTCGCGCACATACAGACACACAGACACACAGACACACACACACACACACACACACATGCACACACAGCATGTGCACCCATACACATAGCTCATGCACATACACAATAATAAACTATTTTCTTAATATTTAAATTAGAAATTTGCCATTCAAAAATCAAATGGAATTCCAATTATTACAGCTCCATAAAGTTACTTACACCAACACAACTCTAATCACAAGAACTGGTGATTTCTGTTCGTTTCTAACTTTTAGGAGGATATGAGTGAGACAAGGTCTAGCTACATAGACCTAAATGCTGTGCAGTCCAAGAATAGATCAAATTTGGAGGTTTTCCAACTTCCTTCCCTCCAGAGTACTAGGAATACAGGAATGAGACCTTGTCTAAACCAACTCAATTATAAATGTTACTGTAAGAAACTGCTTAAATTTCATAAAATACTGATATAACCAAACACATGGACAAAATATTGCTATGGATATTAGAAGCAATGCTCTTGTATGGCTCAAAATGTTGGCAGTTCATGTACCAAAAATGCATACCTACACTTGTCCAAAAGATAGCATGAATATAAACACATGTACTTACAAATTTAAAGACTTGACAATATGCCAGCCAAGGTCAATAAAAATATTTTAAGTAGACTGTGAAATCAATATTTTTCTTTTACTTTTGTGTATCCTCTGTTCTGATCATAATTATACTTATCCATATCTCAAAACTGGGTATGGGGACCTATATATTTTGTTACTACCTAAATTGTAGTGTTGTTGAATGTTGAACACTTAAATATTTTCCATTTTTAACAATATATGAAATGAACCAGGCAGTAGTGGCACACACCTTTAATCCCAGCACATGAGGCAGAGGCAAAAGGATCTGAGTTTGAAGTCAACCTGGTCTACAAAGTAATTTCCAAGACAAGACTACACAGAAAAAAACTTGTCTCAAAACCACACCACCACCACTACCACCACACAAAAAGTGAAATGACACAACATAGGATCTAGGATTAAATGCTCAAAAAGTAATGTTATTCAAATTAACTAGTGTTATTTTTAAAACCATCAGCATAAAGGTATATCTGTTCCATAAACTGAATGCAGAAAAACAAGAACTCTACTAAATCTAACACTAAGTATGCACATTACAATACTTTAGATAATCAGCAACTCCAAGAAACAGAAAGACCCACCTAAGAACTAAGGCACCCTGCAACCTTAATCCAAAAAACTGCGAATTCTATGGCATAGGCATTAATTCACACACAAAACTAGACTGGTTCAAAGATCTCACTCATAACTATATGGCTAGTTATAGTCAACATGACAAATTATTTTTCATCATCCACATCTGACCTTCTAATTTCTTTTTAATAATTTACCAATATATATGACTGCCTCAAACTGTTAATTTAGGTAATCATTCTAAAATAACTAGAATTCACTGACCCACTTCACGCTAACACTGTATCACTAGACTAAAAGCTATGCTTGACTAGTTCTGAGTACTTTCTGAACAGTGACAGTCCATGACTAACTCAAACCCATAATTTTACTTTCAAAAGACTGTTAAAAGTTCCAATTAAAAAGATCAACAGCAAAACAAAAGTGAGAGAGCTAACAAAGCATCTCACACCCTCATAATTCAGAGTGTTCGACTAGCTAGTTTTCCCACCACCACCAAGCTGAGCACAAAACCTAAGTGATGAAATGGTCTGTCAATAAAATCACTAAGTCTAGGTGTAAAGACCACAAATGGTTGAAAACATGTGACAACATGTGCTAAGCAAATACAAAGGATAAACAAAACATGATATACAATATGCTAACAACCTGAAATTAGGGCTTCATGTCAGTGACTGGGAACTAATTTTAGAAGGGTCTAACTTATTTCAGAAAAAATCAGAATCGCTTTAAATTCAAATTGTGCTACATTGCTCAGAAATTAGGGAAATGACCATGTACAATGTTTTGGTCCTCATAATGAGGATTTTTTATTTGGTTTTGTTTTGTTTTGATTCCCAACTCCTTTTCAGATTACCATGGAATACCTACATACCTTCCTCCTATTGAGTCGTCTTGTGGTTGGGCCCCGGCAGTGTTCCTCTGTGAACGTCGCAGTGACCCCCCTGGATTGTTATTAGGCCGGTTGGACATTGGCACCTCTCTCTTGAAGGGACATACCCTTTCTAGACACTACCATTCACTGAAAGAAAAACAGAGGGAAAAAGTCTAATTAGACACACACGCGATAAAATTGAAAAGTGTACAGCAGCAAGGTATATTGCCTTATTACACTATGTAATTAGACTGTAGGTGTCAAAAATTTGGGGCTAGAGTGATGGCTTAGTGGCACATCTAGAGGATCTCGGTTTTATATCTGGTGCCCACATTAGGCAGCTCACAATCACCTGTAACTCCAGCTCAGTAGATCCAATGCCCTCTTTTAGCCTCCTTAGGTGCAAGCATACATAATGAATAAATCCTTCAGGGCCAGCAAAACGGCTCGCCAGGCCAAGGTACTTGCTGCCAAGCCTGACTCTGATCCCTGGGACCCACCATGATGAAAGAAGAGAACTAGTCAGTTGTCCTCTGACCTTCATTTATACGGGCAACATGGGCACACACAAATGATTCTGCTCTAACACTAACAAAGTAAAATGGCAGTATCTTAATAACAACATGAAAGCAGTTCATTATAGTAAATGAAGTGATGGTCCCAGATGTCCTTGAGTTATACCAGATCTTCTTGCTATGAAATCAAGCTTGCAAAGTTGTAATTATGGTATAAAAAGGCTAAACTAAAAAAAAAGGCTGAGTCTCAGAAAATGTTTCCTAAAACAAGCCATTATTGGGATGATAGCATGGGTTAAAATCAGTCACTGCTCTTCCCATGGACCAGAATTCAGCTCACAGAAAGTGTCAGTCAGTTCACAACTGTCCAGAGACTCCAACTCTGCTGACCTTCAAAACCACCCTCATTACTAGCATGCACATATCCACATCCAGACAGACACACTCCTACACATAATTTTTAAGTTTATACTTTAATCAAAAACAAAAAATTGGGGGGCTGGAACAGTTAAGAGCACTGACTGCTCTTCCAGAGGTCCTGAGTTCAATTCCCAGCAACCACATGGTGGCTCATAACCATCTATAATGGAGACCCAATGCCCTTTTCTGGTGTGTCTGAAGACAGCTACAGTGTACCCACATACATAGAATAAATAAATAAATCTTTTTTAAAAAAGCTGTTTAAATAAATCCAGTCTAGTCCTGGAGAGACAGAGACTTAAGAGAACAGGATCTCTGTTAGTTTGAGGACTACTGAGTTTCAGGTCAGACAAAACTACACAATGAGAACCTGTTTCAAAAAGTAAATCATAAACCCAATTTTCATCTTTGCTGTTGTTTTTGAATCGGAGAGGGAAAGAGGGAGAGAAAGAGGGAGAGAGAGAGGGAGGGAGGGAGGGAGGGAGGGAGGGAAAGAGGCCGACTGTGTATGCACATGCATGTGTGCTTGGCCTCTAACTTAAGATCCTATTTCCACTTGCATAGTGTTATGACTACAAGAATGGACCCACCACCTCTTGTTTCCAATTGTTTTAAAGCCTCTGAACAAAGTTGCAAATCAGTTCTTTCAAATCAGTTCTTTCAGTACATCTATTTATAAGGGGGACAAGTCATCTCCAACTCTATAGAGGTTGATGTCACTCAATCCAACAGATTAAAGTAGACGTTTAAGATTGCTTTTTTGAACTATGATAGGAAAAAAGTGGTTGAGTTGTAATTTGACCCAATTCCATACAAAAGAGCCACTTATCCTCATTCTAAGCAAACTACCAAAAAACTACCAGAATATGATAGCTTATCCCAGCACTCAAGAGGCTGAGATAGTAATGAGCATTATGTTCAAAGTCAGTCTCTGAGTTATATAGTGATTTTAGGCCAGCCTGGGGTACTTAGTCAAGACACTGTAAACAAGAGAAATTCAAAAAATTAAGACTGTAATTTTAGGGTGTGATAGTCCTTCCTAGTCAAATAATCCAAAGCATGAAAAGGAACAAAAGATTGCTAATATTTATATACAGAACTTCAAATCACAGAAATATTTGATAGACTAGATGACAAGCCTATAATTTAGTAGCCCACAACAGTGTTCAGCAGCCCCAAAGCCAGTTCAGATTACATTAATTCATGAAACTATTACCACCTATTTGAGACAACTTTTAAAACTAAAAGAAAGCTGAATTTTTACAGTCAACATGGGGGAAGAGAGAGAGAACAAGGTACAATGTGCCATGTAATTTCTGCAAGAGATTTTTATTATACAATTGACATTTTATGTGTCTCTTCCTTGTCCCACGTCTTCCTTTTCTATTTTCTTGTGTTTTCCTTTTTGAGACAGGGTCTCATTCCAATCATTGTTATGTGAAGCACACCCTCCTACCTTTAAGTGCCAAAAGACAGTCAAGTATTGGAATCACACTCCTAGGCACAGTTAATGTGGTACTAGGGGTTAAATAAGGCCTTTGTGCATACTTAGCAGGCATTTTACCAACTAAGCCATATCCTCATCTCAGTTTTGGTTGTTTGAGACACACTACATATATCAAACAGAAAATAAAGTCTTATAAGAAAGAGAGCTAAGGTAACAAATAAAGGATAGTACAAATGTGACAGCTCCATAATAAAATAAAAAAGCACCTCCCTTGTGATGTCTTTAAGAATGTCACAGACTTGAAATAAGCCTCACTTTAAAATAGCAATATATAACCTTTAAGCATCTTCTCAGAGTAAAAGACTTCTGAAAAGTGCCAAGAAATAAATGCCAAGGAATCCTTGCTCATAAGGGGCTTACTATGTTATCAGCGTATTGGACTCGAACTCCATTAAATATCTATGAATCAATAAACAGTACAAATACTGAAATTTAGTATTTAGTCTCCATCTGAATTTCTCCATTAAAATGACAGATTAGGGATAGTAAAGTATTTCAACTGGCAAGGGCATTTGACCCAGGTTCATCTCCCAACACCCACATGGTGCCTTATAGCCTTCTGTAATTCCAACTCCACAGGGTCTGGCACCCTCTTCTGACTTCCACTGGCACTAGGCATGTATGAAATGCACTCACATACATTCACGTAAAACAATCATACACAAAGAAGAATAAGTTAATATTTTAACGAAAATAAAAAATATAAAAAGTGAGTTTTGTAACTATAGATCCCAAGCCAATGTCAAAATAGCTGTAAGAAGGGTGTTAAGAGGACTGAACAGATGACCACGCAAGTATGACCAAGCACCCATGAAAAGTTGGGTGGTCAGAGATATCTGAAATCTATAAGCTGGGGAAATGGACACAGGAGTTCCCTGGAGCTTGCTGACCAATCAGACTAGCTGAATTGGTGAGCTCTAGATTCTATGAGGCTCTGGTACATAAATGGATGATTTAAGAAGATTCCTAATGTCAACCTCTGGTCTCCCCTCATATATTTTGCACATATGAACAAGATCAATAAGGGGGATTGGAATAAGGCTGTCTATTAATAAGATTTTTAGGAGGAAGCAGAACATGGTGACTCAGACCTATAATTCCAAGTACTCAGCACGAAAAGAAGTATGAAGTATGAAGTAAAAGTCAGATTGGCTACACAATGTAGTTAAGTTTCAGGCTAAAACACACACACACACACACACACACAAACACACACACACACACACACACACACACACACACTTATACCTTTAACACCAGCACTTAAGAGGCAGAATTGGGGGAATGGGGGTGGGGGGAGACATGACAACTGAAAGAAGATGGATGTCATACTTCACCTTTGTTTAACAAGGTACCTGTCTAACAGGGAACCAGAAGATAAATGGGGAAGTATGACTGTGCAAGCTTATAATCCTAGCACTCAGAAGCTGAAGAATCTCAAATTCCAGACCAGCCTGGGTTATATTACTTCCTGTCTCAAAAAAATTAAAATGTTAAGATGACCAATTTCTCATCAATACTGGCCAACTACTTCAACACAAAGCAGAAAAATTCCCTAATATAAAAGATCACATCCTGTGTATAATCTTCAGAATAGTAGCTATATTAACATTTTCTTAGGGTCTCAAAGATTAAAACAGTCAACTTTTAGCCCATATGACCAAAGGAGAGTAGATGAGCCCTTTTAGAGCCAATGCTAACAAGATTTTTAATCTTGTTGGCTACCACATTAGTCAGTCATTAGAGATGGGTCAGCTTGTTGCTATCACTGTTAGTACATACCTTAAAGAGGTACTATATGCTACAGTAAAATGGGAGATGGCATCAGAACTCAACTAAGCCTCATAGTTCATATGGCTCTAAAATTCATTTCAGCTATTTTTTATTACTTGTTTTATTACTTTTCGAGAAAGGACCTATTGTATCCCAGGCTGGACTTGAGTACACTGTAGCTGTTTCAGACACACCAGAAGAGGGCATCAGATGCCCATTACAGATTGTTGTGAGCCACCATGTGGGAATTGAACTCAGGACCTCTGGAATAGCAGTCAGTGCCTCTCAACCACTGAGCCATCTCTCCAGCCCCTCATTTCAGCTTTTAAGTTAAGTACTTTATAAAAATACCTGCTTTGGGGGTGTGGGGTCAGAGCTGGGAGGATGCCTTTGCCATTAAGAATATTGGCTGCTCTTCCATAGGACCCATGTTGAATTCCCATTCACATGGTGGTTCACAACCATCCTTAACTCCAGGACCTGATACCATCTTCTGGCCTCCTTAGGTATCCTGCATGCATGTGATGCAAAGACAGACACCCACGCACATACATAAACTCAATCTTTTAAAAAATAATGTAAGAGAATGAGAACCTGTGTATGAGACATAATAAATATAAAATGCAAGCGTAGACACGGAGAATAAAAATTAACCCTGTGCTTATATATTAAGAAAGCTTTACCCAGGGCTGGAGAGATGGCTCAGTGGTTAAGAGCACTGAATGCTCTTCCAGAGGTCCTGAGTTCAAATCCCAGCAACCACATGGTGGCTCACAACCATCTGTAATGAGATCTGATACCCTGTGAAGACAGCTACAGTGCACTTACATAATAAATAAATAAATCTTTTAAAAGAAAGAAAGAAAGAAAGAAAGGAAGGAAGAAAGAAAGGAAGGAAGAAAGAAAGCTAGCTAGCTTTACTCAAATAATGACTGATAGCTGCTTCTAAAAAACAAACAAACAAACAAAATACCTGGGAGTGAAGGAATGGCTTGGTGAGGCTTATAGACCTGTTTATGCATGTCCGAGCCTCATATAAATGAAAACTCAATATACAATCATGGTTTTTATCTAGAGGCCTCTAAAGTTTTCTTTTTAAGAAGAAACCATGCTGTTGTCAAAGTCATTATAAACTACTTGTTTTACTAGACTGTCTAAAGATTTCGATTTTATTAGAAATGAGAAAACTTAAGCTCCCAGATACAGAACAAGTCCTCTTGACATATAAATGTATCAACCTGTATGTTGTTCATTCATCTTTCATAGCTTTGTCTCTCAAAATTCAAACATGTAAGATCAAAAGCTTAGAATACCTTTAAGAAGTAGAGTAATTAAACCTATCTTCCCATAGTTCTCAATACTAAAGTCTGAGTTGTCAATACTAAAGACTCCTCCCCCAGAAACTATAAAAAATGGAATGCAATTCTTACTTGATTCAGAGTCAATTAGTATCTCCCCCAGATATGCAACCACTCCATCCTAGTCAAACTCAAAGTACCTCTGATCTCTACCTCAGTTTCTAAATCTTCAGTACTTTAAATACTTTAGCCTGTTGAAAAGACACATGATAAAACTCACACTAGCTAGGTGCAAGACATGGCAAAGTCCAGGCCAGCTAAGACTACAAAAAAACACCAAAGAAAGGCAGTAAGAAAGACAGAATGACAAACAGAAGACAATTACACTTATATTACTATCAGATTACTAATAACAGAAACAGAGAGGAGGTTGAATTGTGAGGTTTGTGTTTTCTGACAAAGTGTTATCTCAATAGCAACAATGAAGCAAGTTAAGTTACAAAGTTATATTTTCCTCAGCATGATAAAGTTACCTGTTAGTTAATATTATACATTGAGAGGCTAGAGCAATGCCTTAGCCCTCAAGAGCTCTTCCCTGCCTTTGTAGAGAAAACAAATATAAAACCATAGATGTTTTTACTCCCCATATTTTAGTTTATAGAAGTAGGCAAAAGACTTTGCCTCTATTAAAAATAATAAATTCCAAAAAGTCAATAAACCAGAAAGAAAAACATGCTGAGAGATGGCTCAGTGGTTAAGATCACTGACTGCTCTTCCAGAGGTCCTGAGTTCAGTTCAAATTCCAGCAACCACATGGTAGCTCAGAACTGTCTGTAATGGGATCCAATGCCTCCTTCTGGTGTGCCTGAAGACAGCAACAGTTTACCCATATACATGAAATAAATAAATCTTTAAAAAATAGTAATATTAATAAGATGAGGCATTAGTTGCCATGGACACACCCGAAACTCCTGCATTTAAAGTCAAGGCAGGAGAACTGTTACTTATACCAACCTGGAGTTATACTAAGTAAGGCCTTATCCCAAAAGGGTGGGGACTATCTGAGATATGCTTCCATAGTATACTTTTCACAATAGTAAAGGAATTATTTCAAGAATTTATAAACAAAGCCAGAAGTACTCCCAGCACTCAGATGGCAGAGAAAGTGGACCTCTGCATTGCATTCTAGACCAGTACGAAGTGAGTTCCAGGACAGATAGGACTGCATGGTGAGACTCTCAAAAAAAATTATTAATAACTTAGATACATAACCATAAAAGGGAATGTTTCAAACCCCAGGAATTGAAGCCAGGGTTACAAGAAAGTGCAAAGTAAGGATTCTAACATTAAATCCATTCGTTCTCCAGCTTTAAGTTAGGGGTTATCTGAACTATCAAAGCCAGTCGTGTTGGGCTGTCAAGGGAGATAACACACAAGCACGACAACCCAGGACAAAATATGCATATGCATATTTGCACACATACACATACTCTCCCCCACTCCGTGACTGACTGACTGATTCTCTCCCCTCCCCATTCCCACTCCCCTTTCTCCCTCTCTCTCAAAAATGGAAGAGCATCTTAGAGCAGGTACAAGAACAGGGTGGATTCCTAACACCACAACTTTTAAGAAATAAATAACAAGGCCCAGGGGTGGTGAAGCATGCTTTAATCCCAGCAATCAGGAGGCAGAGGCAGGTAGAACTCTAAGGAAGCCAGTATGGTCTACAGAGGATTCTAGAAGAACCAGAGCCACAGAGAGAAACCCTACCAGGAAAAAACAAAAAGGAAAAAAAGAACAAAATAAATCCAGAGTAGGTTTTAATACACTCTTGCCTACAAGGCAAGCACAAACAAAAGGGAAACAAATAACTGTCAATACAAGTTTTATTTACCAAAAATATCACCTGTTTTACATTAAATTCCTCAATACTTTGCATATATATTACAATTCTGAAGTGTACTGTGGCATTTTGCAAACTTCAGACACTTCAAAACATGTTCTTTCTTACAAGTAAACGCTTATATTAGTTTGATCTCTTTCTACACACTGAGTTCTCATACAGTGCCAAGTTTTCACATGCTATATGACAATACTTCATGTCTACAACTCTCAAAAATCAGGGTTCAGAATTCAGCAAATGATGTGCAATGAATTAACCAAAGTCTTTCCCCAAGACTATAGGGATTTCTAAACCATAAAGCAACAAGCTTTATGTTACAGTGGCTATACTTGGCATATTCACATAAAGAAAAAAACCTTTAGGGAAAAGTAAAAAAAATAGAGAGAAAAGGTAAGAGTTTCTGAAATATTTTCACTAACACAAATACTACCATACTCAGAAAATAACTCTAGCAAACTCATTCCTTCCCCCACCCACCCTCCATTTTTAAGCCTTTTTGTGCCTCCACAGCAAGACAGATACTCTCATAAACCTTACTCATCCTTAAGCTTAGCAATTCTTCCAAGAGCAAAGACTATCAACTATACTTTAATATCCTGTACACTTTGACTGTATCAAGTCACAGTGCACAAGTTATACAACAAGCTTCTTACTTCTTATTATCTAACCCTAACGATCCCAGATGATTAAGTATTACTCACATAACAGATGGAAGCTCATCATCATAATTATCTGCACATAAAAAAACTAGAAGGCTGTTCTCTTCACTCCAGGACACCATCTCACACTGTACCCTAGGATAGCCCTGAACTCTTCACTATCTTGTTTCTGCCTAGTCAGTGTTGGAATTATAGGTATGATTTACCATCCCCCTTCAACCACCAGAGCTTCATTCCTAGGCTCCACCCACCCCACCCCCATCCACCTTAACTGGCTACCTCTAAACTCAGGCTTCTTGCTTCCACCTCCAGAGGCTTTTGCTCTAAGATGTGAACTATCACAACAGAACTGTCATTTTTTATAATTCTGAGTACAGATTTGTTTGAATAGGTAAAAAACATCTTAAATTAGATAGTGGCCTTTAGTCTCAGTGCTAGAGAAGCAGAGGCAGGCAAATCCCTGAATGAGGTCCAAAGAATGAAAGGTCCAAAGAATGAAACACTACATCCAAAAAATTTAATAAAATAAAATTAGAAAGTGATGATATAGCAGTACAATTTAAACTGTAAGAAAACACTACTCCGGAGCTGGAGAGATGGCTCAGTGGTTAAGAGCACTGACTGTTCCTCCAGAGGTCCTGAGTTCAATTCCCAGCAACCACATGGTGGCTCACAACCATCTGTAATGGGATCTGATGCACCCTTCTGGTGTGTCTGAAGACAGCAATAGTGTACACAGATACATAAAATAAATCTTTAAAAAAAAATATAATACTCTTACATGGATACTACTCTTTTATTTTAGAGTCTGCAAAGATGGCTCGGTAGATTAAAAAAAAAATAATAATAATTTCTGCCAAGGCTGACCATACCTAGGAATCATATGGTAAAAGTGAGAATCCACTCTTGCCTGTCCCCACCCCACACACACACACACACAGAGGACTAGCTGGGGACTAACCCAGGCACACCTAGAACTTGAAAGCTGATACATCTCTAGCCTCTAACAAATACTATTTAACCTTTACAAAAGGGATAAACAGACTTTCCCCTAGAAAAACCTACATTCTTCTACTGGGGCAGAAGACAAACACCAAATTATCAGGTAGTACTGTCAAGAAACTATAGTCAAAGGCAAGAATGAAGGAAGAAGAGATCATAAACAAAAGAAGGCATAACAATGTTCCCTATCCAATTCCACCTCTCCTCACCCTCTAGACTCCTGCCACCTCCCTATCCCTGTTGAAAAAGTATGACACAAACTTGTAAGTCTATATAGTCCTAGTTACTCAAAAGACAGTTCTGGCCAGCCTAGGCAATAAATTCAGAGATTCGTTCCCTTAGAAACAATAGTGGGAAGGAGGAAAAAGGTGGAACATGAGGAAGTTCTGCCTTATAGCAGAAACAAAATCCCTTCCCCTCTGAGGAAGCTATTTCAGCAACTTCACATGTAAATATCTGATATTCAGGGTATCTGTAAAAGGATCATTTGACAACTTCAAGAGTGTTACAAACAGCAGGTAGAGAACTTCTGCTCTAATTCAAATATAGCATTTCTTAGAGAATGTATAAACAGCAAGCCAGAGCACCATTGGCTATACCTTGCACCAAGAGAGTCAGATGTTATAGTACATCACAACTGCTACAGATCCCCCCAAAGTCATATCTACGCTCATTGCTTAACAGCTGCTTAAACCAGTGGCTCTCAACTCTTTCACAGGGGTCACCCAGGACCATCAAAAATAGCAGATATTGGGCTGGAGAGATGGTTCAGTGGTTAAGAGCACTGACTGCTCTTCCAGAGGTCCTGAGTTCCAATCCCAGCAACCACATGGTGGCTCACAACCATCTGTAATGAGATCTGATGCCCTCTTCTGGTGTATCCAAAGACAGCTACAGTGTACTTATACAGAATAAATAAATAAATAAATCTTTTTTTTAAAATAGCAGATATTTACATAACAATCCATAACAGTAGCAAAATTACAGTTATGTAGCAGTAAAAATAATTTTGTGGGAAACTGAACAGATGGCTCAGGGGTTAAGAGCACTGGCTGGTCTTCCAGAGATCCTGAGTTCAATTCCCAGCAACTACATGGTGGCTTATAGCTATCTGTAATGGGATTTGAATCCGGTGTACATGAAGAGAGAGCTCTCATATATGAAATAAATAAATCTGTAAAACAATTTTATGGTGAGGGTCACCACAACATGAGGAACTGTATTAAAGGGTCTCAGCATTAAAAAGATTGAGAATCACTGTACTACACTATGCTATTTAAAATGCTAGGAAACGCATTACTACAGAGCTAGCTGCTAATGCACTGATATATTTGATTTCTCAAGATTTATGCATGTTTTTTATGTTAAAACTGAACTCCAGTTTTAGGGGATATAACACCCTCTTCTGGCTTCCACAGGCAACCACACACATGTGGCATAGTCACACAGATGTGGATAAAAATGAAACAAATTTTTTATTTATTATTAAAGAATCGCTAGCCATGGGGGCTAGAGTGATAGCACAGCAGTTAAGGGCACTGGGCTGCTTTTGCAAAAGGCAAGGATTCAGTTCCCAGAACTCATATGGTGGCTTGCAACAATCTGTAACTCCAGTTCCAAGAATCTGACATTTTCTTCTGACCTCCAAGGACACCATGCATGGACATGGTACACACACACACACACACACACACACACACACACACACACTCTTATACACAAATTTTAAAAGAAAAAAATTTAAAAACTAGCAATGGGCCAGGAGCCATGGTACACACTGTTCATCCCAGTACTCAGAAAGCAGAGACAGGCAGATCTCTCGGTTCTAGGCCAGCTGGGCCACATAGTGAGAGCTTGTCTCAAAAACAAAAATCCAAAAAGGGACTGGGGGCAAGATGGTTCCACAGGCACAAAGATGCCTGCTGGGGGCAAGATGGTTCCACAGGCACAAAGATGCCTGCTGCCAAGATGATCTGAGCTGGAAGCCCAAAATGGACTCAACTCCCACAAGCCACACACACACACACACACACACACACACACTAGAACAAGGTCAACTGAGAAACTATTACCCAAATTCATCTTGCTAAGGATTTCATCAATACACTTCAATGATATACATACCCTTACCTCCTAAGTGAGTATAAGAGAAATCTACCTTCTCTTTCAGATGTTAAGTCTTTCCTATCAGTAAGAATGGTTACTAGCTAGCAATAATAGCTAATTACTCAAGCACTTATCTTGTTACAGGTATTATTATAACTCCTTTGATTAATCCTCTAACAGTCATAGGTTATAGGTGTTATTCTTCCATTTTAAAAAAGGAAAAACTGAAGCCAAAAGTGATTCACCCCGAGTTGTGTGGCTAGCAGTTTAGAAGGTATGATTTAAACTGATTCCTAGTCTTGGCTCTTAACCACTACTCAAATTCCTTTATCACTGGAACACTAACACATTAGCGTCCTAAGACTGCAGTCCATGTACTCTACTACCATGGACTAAGCAAGAAACCAAAGGGAAAGACTGAAAAGATGTTAGTTGCTATCGCTATTATTACTTAAAGCCTCTTCTATTCCTGTTGTAAATATATATACAATATAGCTGTGAAAGGCTCTGTGTGATTCCCAGCACTGTCCAAAAAAAAAAAAAAAAGCAAGCAAAGCTAAGCTTCAATTTCTCAGCTGATTCAAAATATTCCACTGGTAGACTAGCACGTTTCCATTAACTCCTTTTGCTTCTAATTTCTGTGGAGTGTTTAGGGATGAAGAAGGAAGTGGCACGACCTAAGTGCAGGCAGCTGACGGGTAACATTAGCTGTCAGAAGAGGCAAGAGCAGATTATCTTACAGTGCACAGCCAAAGCTGAAATTCCCCAAGCCTTACCTCATAGTAGCAACTGGAAGGCAGAATTAAAAAGGCAAGACAAGAACAGCCAAAAAGCAGAGTTGCATTCTCCACATATAACCACCTAATTTTCTAGGAAGTATTTTGAGACCAACAACAACTGACAAATAATTAACAAGCTGGTCTATTCCAAGTTAAAGCTACTTTATTCTTCTCAAAATTCAACTGAATTGTTGCCATTCACTAAAGAAAAGTCACAAATGCATATGAATGTAGTACAGAGGAGGATGGATCAAAGAAATTCTGTTCTATCCCACTGTAGGTGAAAGAATGGGAATACTTCATAAAGGAAAAGCCTGAAACTACATATTCATTTTACAGAGACTATCCTGACTCTTATATTAGTAAAATATGCACTTTACAAATTTTATTCCAAATTTCACACAACCTATAAATATTGGACTATGCAGCCTTCCTAACTCCACAAAAAGATACAGTGTTAAGGTATGATATTATTGAGGCCAGGCAGTGGTGGTTCACATCTTTAGTTCCAGTATTCTAGGACAGCATTTAATTCCATCACTCTAGAGACAGAGGCAGGAAGATCTCCCAGTTCCATGATTGCCAGAGCTACAGAGAAACCTTCTCAGGGGAAAAAACAAGCAAAAGGTATGATGTTGAATTATGATGTTACACTGATAGCATCTTTGCTATTTCAAGCCACATCAGGTTCATTATGTTAACCCACACCTTAAGGCAGGCAAACAGATTTCTAGGACATTACAGCCAGATTGATCTACATACACAGTGAGTTGCAGCCTAGTCAAAGTTATATAGACAGTCTCAAAAACAAAACAAAACAGGAAAACAAACAAAGCAAAGTATAAATTAAACCAGTCTGCAATCAACAGAACCTACAAGAATAGAGTAGACAGCATGAGACGTAGTCATAGCACTCAAGCTTAAAGAGAAGTATGGAGAGTCAAGGCCAGTCTACTATACATTTAAAACCTTGTCATCAAAATCAAAAAATATGCTAGAACTCAGGAAGCTAAAACAAGAAGATCAACTTTTGAGGGCAGTAGTCTGAGCTACTTGAAGGCTTTCTCTCAAGCAAACACTCCGGGAACCAACTCATATGCAGATGAAGATGGCCTCAAATTCAGAGGGATCCTTCAATCTCTGCTTCCCTAGTACTCGACATACACCCACTGGTAACTACCACAAGGTTTTTCCTTCAGTTTTGTTAGGCACAATTTAAGCCATTTCTCAGTTTTAAAATACTGTTGTGGGATTTTTACATTGTTCCAAGACAGCCTAGATAATATAGCCAAGAAGAGCTAGGGCCTGAGTTTTGTGTTTGATAGAATTGTTGGAAGCACTTTATTATACAAATACCTTAGGAGCAACTAATAAGTACATCTGCAAGCTAGGGGTGTGGCACAGTTTAGTATGCTTACCAATCACCATACCTGAAGCCACATAAGAAAACAAGGAAATCAAAGAGAAGAACTCTTATTCAAAGTGTACCTTATTTAGAAGAGTTCAAACTTATGAAAATAGAGCAGAATATTTAATACAGTATGAAACCATAGTGGGATAGGAGTCAGACCTGTATTGAACGTACTTAAGACTTCCCTGTAACTTCAACATCAAGGAATCTTACACTCTATACACACACATACACACAAAGATGCATATAAACAAATCTTTTTAAAAAGATATCCTTAACACATAAACTATATTATCATTGACCTCTAAATAAGAAACATGTAAATATTAATTTGTAAATGAACTGGAAGGGAGGGAGAAACTAGAGAAACTGGCTCACTGGCCATTTCCAGACAAAACAGTTCCATTCCAAGCAAGCACAGTGGCTCATCTGTAACTTCCAGTGCCAGGGGATCTGACACCTGCTTCTAACTTCTGTGGGCACCAGGAATGCACATGGTAAGCATAATACATACATAGAGGCAAACACTCATATGCATAAATCAATCTTAAACAATCTTAAATGAACTGGAAAGGAAAATAAAACTGCTGTTAAGACTTATTTTTATTTTATTTTATGCTTCATTACTTAAAGAGACTGAATTTTATGGCTAAATTTTATCAAAGAAATACACAATGAAGGTGTATCTGGGACAGGTGGTGCCTATCTTTAGCCCCAGCTATTCTGGAGCCAGAGGTAGGAGGATTCCTTCACATTACAAATGAGACCAGACAGGGCAACATAGTAAGAACCATCTCAAAGGGGGGAAAATAGACCTGAAAACTGAACATTTCTTCTTCACTTTCTGGGCACCAGCTCTAAATGTTTCATAAATAAGAAAGAGATGGTTAACTATTTAACTCCTATCAGTCCTTTCTTCAGTCACAGATGTCCCTCCTTTAGTATAAGCTGTCTTAGCACATTCAATTGTCATTTATTGGGGTTTTTGTTTTGTTTTAGTTCTGAGGACTACTTAAGACCTATAGTGCTTAATCTCTGTTGCTCACTAAATAGTTTTTAAATACTATAGAAAGAATTTTTTAAAAAATATTCAAGGGACTAGTGAAGGTGGTTCAGAGCACTCACTGCTTTTCAGTTATACCCTTATCCCTGTATTAGGTGGCTCACAACTGCTTATGCTGTGTCTCCAGCTCTAGGGAATCCAATACCTTCTTCTGGCCTCCATGGTAACCCACAAACATGTGGCACACAGATAAACCCAATACATGTAAAATAAAAATAAATTTTTAAAAAATTATGCCTTAGAATCCAAGTTAATTCTACCCAGTTTAATATTAAGGTTTTAAAGTATCTGCCCAGCATTCTAGTTGATGTCACAGTTCTTTAAATGATTAGTATTGCTTTAATTATATATATGTATCTGTCTGAGCAAGTCACTTGAGTGCAGGTGACCCAGAGAGGCTGTTAAGATGACCTCAGCCAGTCTGTTCTACAGTCAGGACAATAAAGGCCTTGAAAGGTCTGGGAGCTGGAGTTACAGGCGTGGGCACTTGACCTAGGTGCTAGATCCTAAATCAGGCCCTCTGAAAGAACAAGAACTCTTAATCTTAACCATCTCTCTAGCCACTCACAGATTACTATTTTTCTTTTAAACTTTTCAAGTTTCTCAGGCTGGGCATAGAACTAGAACCAAGGACCTACACCTTCAGCCCTCCCCTTCATCTTTTTCTTTTTTAATGTGCATTGGTATTCTGCCCACATGTCTGTGTGAGGGTGCAATCCTCTGGAACTGGAGTTACAGACAGTTGTGAGCTACAATATGGGTACTGGGAATTGAACTTGGGTCCTCTAGGCGAGCAGACAGTGCTCTTAATTGCTGAACAGCCTCTTCAGCCCCCACCCCTTCATCTTAAAAGTGAATATATGAATATATTTACAACAGGATTTTATCTTATTTATTTTGGATTGTTTAAGGCGCTGAGTTTTGGGCTAAGTATACTTTAGCGATTAAAAGCACTGCTCCCTTCCCAGAGTACCAGGTTTGATTCATAGCAGTCTCACAGTTTCAGGGACACCAGACATAACCCTATAAACACTAAGTTTTTAAAAAAGATAGGGTCTGTCTCTGTATCGCAAGCTGCCTTCAAAATATAGTCCAGACTAACCCTGAACTTAAACAATTCTCCTGCAAATGCTGGGATTCTGACGTAAACCACTTGTTAAAATCAGTATGTCAGGATTTCAAAATGTAGAAAACATGCCTTTAGAATACCTATAGAATGATGCTCCATGATAAATGCTGTATTCCTATATAATTCTGTTGTTTTTGTTTTTGTTTTTGTTTTCGTTTGGGGAAGGGTTTAGGATACTGGCAATTAAACCTAGACCTTCACATGTACAAATTCTGCCAGATATGACCAAGCAACCCCTGTGTCAATTATATAAAACATAACGAAACTCCAAGAACACACTGTTTTTAGGTGCCTTTTATATTCCTCTTAGCAGTGTTGACAAACAGAAAACAACAGATAACTATGTACTAATAAACTGTCATCTGGTTTAAAAAATTATATATATAATATATATATTAATATATAAAATTACTAACATTAAATTTGAATCTATTTAGCCAAAGCTATCTTATGTCTTAACGATTCCTTAAAGTGGGCTGAAGATCTAATTCAGTTGGTAAAGCATGCCGATGCTCTGAGAATTCAATCCTCAGCATGGTGATTATACTTATTACAACTTATTATACTCCTAACACTGGGGAAGACAGAGGCAGGAGGATCAGAAGCAGGGATCAATGTCTTCTCTATCATTCATAAATAAATAATAAACAAATAAATAATAAATAAATAAATAAATCCATCTGGATGTGGGGCTAGAGATGGCTCAGTGGTCAAGAACATTTGCTCTTGCAAAGAATCGTGGTTCAGTTCCTCCCATGCCCACATGATGGCTTTACAACCATCCAAAACTTCAGTTCCAAGGGTTCTAAAACCTTCTTCTAACTTCATGAATACTAGGCATACACATAGTACACATACATACACAAAACATTCATACACAAAAAAATTTTAAATTTAATTTTGTTGAATATGGTGATACATGTCTGTAATTCAATCCCCAGGACCTGTAGAAGTTCAAAGTCATCTCTGCTCCATAATGAAGTTTCAGGCAGGCCTGAGCTACATATCCTTTTTCAGGCCCACCAAAAAGAGGAGGAGGAGGAAATCTAAGTAGCGGATTTTAATAAACATAACTGAAAAATTCATATCCTACACTATTTTAAAATAACCAGGAGTTGTGATACAGACCTTTAACCCCAGCACTGGGAAACAGAAGTGTATTTTTGTGAGTTTGGGGTCAGCCTAGCTTAGAGATAGAGAGACCCTGTCTCAAAATAAAACATTATGGAGGATTTAAAGAAATATGAAAAATTATGCAGACTGAATTCTCAGGCTTTTGTTTCATTAAGAACCGCCATACCAAAGAAAATTATAGCTGATGTTAAACTATACTGGCATAAAACTTGTGCCAGACACTGTAAAATAAAACAAAATGTCTACTCAAGTCAAAGATCTAAAAAATAAAAATAAAGAAGTCAAGATTATATTGAGAGATAGCTCAACAGTTAAAAGAGTACTTGACTACTCCCACAGGATGGAGATTAGAATCCCAGCCCCTACATGTCTACTCACAACTGTATGTAACTCCAATTCTAGGAGACTCCAGAACCTCCACAGGCAACTGATTCCCATATGGTCCACAGTCATGCAAGCAACCTAACCATATATATACATTAAGTAAAATTTAAATAAGAAGTCAAAGGTTGGACTAGGTAATTCAGTGGTAAAGCCCTTGCCTAGCAATGTTAGGCCCTAAATTCAAGAGAGGTCATATATTTAGTAGTAAATGCTGCAACATTCCTGTAATCCAAATATTCAGGAAGACCAAGCAGGGGGATCAGTTTGTGTGCTATCTTCGGTTACATTATATAACAAGACAGGGTCATTGAAGAGAAAAAAATTCACAACAAACAATAGTAAGGTAAGTTGGAAGAAGATTCAAGGGAAGAAAGAAACCCACCCACTGGTACCAATGCACCAAAGATCTAATTAGCCAGGTGGTGATGGAATATACCTTTAATCCCAGTGCTGGGGGGTAGGGACTGGGGGTGGGGGCGGGCATAGGCAGGTGACCTCTGAGTTCAGGGCCAGCCTGGTCTACAGAGTTCCAGGACAGCTAAACAGAGAAACCATGTCTCAAAAAAGAAGGAAAAAAAAAAAAGGTTAAGAATGCAGGATTTTACTGAGTGGTAGAGCAGATCAATCACTTGCCCAGCAAAAGCAAACCCTAGGTTCTGTCCCTAGTACTGTGGAGGGCGGGATTATTAAGAACTAATTACATAAATGAAAAGTACACTACAGCAAAGCAATAAGAGGACAAAGACTTTCTTCCAGAAGCTATTAAAAGAAACTGTACATACACATCTAAAAAGATTCATGTTGGGGAGACAAAGAAGCAAAAGCAAGGATGCTTACAAGTTCCAAGAACAAAAAAAATACAACAACAATAAAAAAATAATAATTGGATACTCAAGTCAGTACTCGGGAGTCAGCACACTTGTGCACTTCTATTTACAAGACAACTACAAGCACTTAGTTCAGGAAGAAAAAACTACTGGGGGGAGGGGTTTCCACATGATCTTCCTGAACCTTCTCTTTGAGGACACAAAACAGCTCAAGTTACAACTCAACAGTAAATTACAGATAGGCTGTGAAAACTTACTGTGCAGTTTCAGGCCATCAGATGTTTACCTTCAAACTGGGTTCATCTTAAGACAGCACAAGGCACATCTATTTACTATTCAGAGTATTACCACAGTGCAATGGGCAGGAGTGTAAGTCAGAGCAAAACTCACTAGTTATGACAGAAAAAGAGGTGATTGAGTACACATTGAAATTCTCCAACTCCAATGCTCTAACTAGAAGGCTCATTTATAGATACTTTAGTTTATAAATAGCTTTCAAAAAAAATCAATAAAAGGGCAACACCACCACATTTACAGAAATAAATGCATCCCCTCTAAAAAGAAAAAGATAAACTAAAAGGATGAGAACATTAACATAAATTGGTAGGAGAAACTAAGTTTTTGCACCATACCAAAACATTATTCTGGCTTTCAATGATCAACTATTAAGCCTACCCAACTGTAGTATGTGCTTGTGCTGCACAAGATAAGAAATCACCTTAACTACAAGGAAAGACCATAATTTCAAGAATAAAAAAGCCAACTACTGGATGCAAATAATCAGCAGGCTACAAGGTTAACATACTGGTACTTTGGGAGGCAAGAAGTTAGGCAATTTGAGATTGGTTTAGCTATATAATAAGACCTTGTCTCCAAAGAAAAGTATTTCATTAACAATGCACAGTTACAGTATTTTGTTCCTACAAGCTTATTTCCTTCAACATCAACGAACTTTTTTCTGAGTCAAGGCCTTTGATGCTCTGGAACTTACTTATGGCCTGGGGACTTAGCAGACAGCCTTGAACTTAGGGTCTGCCTCACCAGTGCTAGGTTCAAAGTAGGTCACACAAAGCCTAGAAACATTTTCAAGAAGAATTTTTTTTAAATATCTGTTATTAGGGCTGGAGAGATGGCTCAGCACTGGTTCTTTTTCCAGAAGTCCTGAGTTCAATTCAGTAACCATGTAGCAGCACAGACTGTCTCAAAAGAAAGTTTTTTTAAATAAAAAAAAAAAATCTATTATTGTCAGGTAGTGGTGGTGCACACCTTTAATCTCAACAGAAGCATAGTGAGTTTCAGGACAATCAAAGATACACAGAGGGCTGGAGAGATGGCTCAGCAGTTAAGAGCTCCGACTGCTCTTCCAGAGGTCCTGAGTTCAATTCCCAGCAACCACATGGTGGTTCACAACCATCTGTAATGAGATTTGATGCCCTCTTCTGGTGTGTCTGAAGACAGCTACACTGTGCTTGTATACATAAAATAAATAAATAAATCTTTAAAAAAAAAAAAAGATACACAGAGAAACCCTATGTTGAAAAGGAAAAACTAGGACTAGAACCCAAGCTTTTTGTCTTGTAATCAGAGGCAGGTGGGTTCCAAGAATTCTAAGACTATACAGAGAAACCCTCACCCCCCCGCCCCCCAAAAAAAAATCAGAATGGCATTTCAGTCCTGAAAACTAAGAGCAGCAGCAGACAACTACAATGATTTTTTCCCAAGGCAAAATTTGATCATGTATCCCAGGGTGACCTTGATCGCCTTAATCTGGGACTTACGTAGCATTGGCTGTCCTGGAACTCTCACTATGTAGACCAGGCTGGAATTCAGAGATCCACCTGCCTCTTCCTGGGACTAAAAGGCATGTACTACCATGCCTAACTTTAGAACACCTGCTTAAATAAAGCAAAACCGGGAAACTATCACCAACAATTGGATTCCCCACACTCAAAGCAAAATAGATAAGCCTAAATTATTAAATTCTCCTGACCAATGAAACTAAAGGAACTACCAAGAAAATAAAAATCTAATGGTCTCAGGGGAAAACAAAGACTTATTTCAATCTAAGAAGTTAATAACCTTCCATCTAATCTGAAACTATCAATGACAAAGAGTTCTTTGTCATTGATACTTTTTATATAATACATTAGTCAAATTAAATTTTACTTAAAATGGTCCAGCATAAATATACTTATCTATTCACCACCAATAACCGTAGGTATGCACTATGTAGCACAGGCAGATAATGTAAAGAACTACTAGTTCACAAAGTTTACATAGCCTCTTAAGAACTATAAACATGGGCTGGAGAGATGGCTCAGTGGTTAAGAGTACTGACTGCTCTTCCAGAGGTCCTGAGCTCACTTCCCAGCAACCACATGGTGGCTCACAAACATCTGTAATGGGATCCAATGCCCTCTTCTGGTGTGTCTGAGGAGAGCCACAGTGTGGGGTGAGGCAAAAGCAATACATCAACGAGTACTCCATTATAATCCCAAAGTGGACCATATACAGATAACCAAAAACTAAAATGAGCACAGGGTAGTTTCGAAAGTGACTTGAAGAGGTGAAGTTGAGTTTATTATATCCTCTGACTACTATGTACATATTGGTTCGAGCAAGGGGAAAGCCCGGTTAGTATTTAAAAAAAACTTGAATCATCAAATTACCTCTGCTAGGTCAGTGTGGCAGAACATGCCTATAGTCCTAGCACATGAGATGGACGTCAGAGATCAGCAGTTCAAAGAAAGAAAGAAAAACAAGACAAACACGGCAAAGAAGTACATATATTACGTGGGAGCCACAAACCAGAATAGGTACACATTCTGCAGTAATAAAAATGTAAACACAGGATGCCCTGAAGAGATAGCTCAGTGCTTAAGAGTAACTTGTTCTTGCAGAGGACTCAGGTTCAACTCCTAGCATCCACATGGTAGCTCATAACCTTAAGTAACTCCAGTCCCAAGGGATCCAAAGCCCTTTTCTGACCTCTGCAGATGTCAGGCATCCATGGTATGTTGCACACATACACACATCAAGCAAAACATTTACACACAAAATTTAAAAATAAATTTAAAAAAAGACTAAGGTTTCCCTAAAGAGGATTAACAAACGTATCTATAAGGACATACATACATTAAGAAATAAGTGGAAGGGGCTCTAGAGATGACTCAGAAGACCTGGCTGGTCTTCCAGAGGTCCTGAGTTCAATTCCCAGCAACCACATGGTGGCTTGAAACTATCTGCAATGGGACTCCCAGATTCCCCCTTCTGGTGTGTCTGAAGACAGCTACAGAGCACTCATACAACTAAATATTAAAAAAAAGAAAAAAAACAAAAACAAAAAACTGGAATGTTGATGAAAACCTAGGTAAAAGAATAAAATTTAACTGAATTTAAGCAGAAATTCTATGACTAGTTAAGTAATAATTTCTAGTTATAAAGAATTATGCTGTTGGGGATTTAGCTCAGTGGTAGAGCGCTTGCCTAGGAAGCGCAAGGCCCTGAGTCCGGTCCCCAGCTCGGGGGAATTATGCTTCATATCAACTGTCCCTTACAGGCAAGGACCACTAACATCTATTATTAATTTTCTAATACAAATGTTCTTTAGTGGAGACAGGGATTCCCAGCACTCACACAGTGACTCACAACTGTCTGTAATTCTAATTCCAATGGATTGGATGCCCTCTTCTGGCTTGATTGGACACCAAGCACACAGAATATAACATGAAGGCAAAACACCCATACACATAAAATAATATACATTTAAGATTTTTCAAAAACAATAATAGAACCATAAAACCTTAACCAGCTAACATATATACCATTGGAATAAAAGTAAATAGCACTCCAAAATTAACTCCTTTTACCAGGGTACACACCTTTAATGCCAAAGGCAAGTAGATCTTTGTTCCAGGCCAGCCAGGCCTATGCAGAGTAAACCTGCCTTAAAAATTAAATAAATGGTTTCAGTTGGCCCTACATGTACTGTGCGCAAAAGGGAAAGCTTAGAAATTAAGAAAGTAGAAAGAGATTCATGCTGAAAAGAAAAAGGAATGCCTGAAAGGAACACAGCATGTTTAAAAGTATTCTCAAAAGTAGACAGTGATGTTTAAGAAAGATGTTAAGGGGATAACTGGTGGTACCCAAACAGTACCAGGGAAAACAAAGTCAAGGTAGATAATGAAAAGGATGACATGGAGAGTTCTAGAAGAAAACCAAAGGACTCTTCTAAAACAGTGGGGACTGTACCCAGTGTGGATGACCAGAGGCAAAGAAAAAGACTAAAGGCAAAGTGACAGAAAGGACTGATGAAAAAAGGAAGCAAACCAAAAGGCAGAGAAAGAACTTGGCCTAGCAGACCCTTAAAAACTGTTAAGTACTGCACTAGACAGAAGTTTGGTAGGAACGTCTGCACTGATTTAAGCTCTCACTAAACAGAAAATCATTTATTTTCATATTTTAATTTGGTCTTATTTCAGGAATTCAAAACCAAAATAACTTATTTGTTTTAGGATATGTTTAAATATCTTCTTTGAAATATCTTTTACTAAATAAAAAAGGAATTTACTTTCCTCAGTTAAAGCACCTTGATCTACTCTATTAGACTCTCATACATTTTTAATATTTGCTAATTTTACAATAGCACTCTCTGGGATTGCAAACAGTTTTCAGACTTCTAGAAAGTATATGAAAAGCTAAACAGCCTAATCAGAAAAAAGCTAAATGCCAGCTGGGCCGACTTAAACACTACTCACACTGAAACACAGTGGAGCAGATGGAAACAATCTTTAGAGTTCTACAATTCTTAGTCCATTCGTTGAAAAGCAGGCATATACAAAGCCTACTAGTAATCATGCTACAATGTATAAAAACATACCAGTTCTGGGTCTAAACATGGAACTAGGAGTAAATCAAAGAGTCTTAAAATGTAATACTGAAGTAACCGCATAAGCGTAAGAAAATAAGACTCTAGTAATGGCCTCCACAATTTACCATCCATAAACTAACTTCAAACGTGACATACAAGGCCTCATATACAGGCCCCTTGCCTTTTTTCTAACACAACTAAGACCTTTGTTCCTAGCATCAGTTTTTTACCCTACTCAGTAACAGCTCTTTCAACTTTCTACCGCGTATTTTTGTTTTGTTTTTTTTTAGAGATGAGATTCGAAGCCTCAACTTGCCGAGTCTTTAAAAAAAAAAAAAAAAAAGATACCAAAAATAAGATTGAGAGCAAGAAAAAGTTAAAGATACCACTGGGGCCTACAAACCGAAGAAAGCCTGGAGATCGGGTGATTTGGCAACCCAGGCCAGATCGCGAGCTCAGACTAGGAAGGGAGACAGGAGAGCGGTTAGACCACTCGGAACAGAGTCACTGCGCTATCAACCGCCCCCCACCCCCCACCCCCACCCCCCCCCCCACTCCCCGTTTACCTAGTAACATCCCTGCCCCAATTAACGGAGCCAGCAAGCTAAAACTCAGCCCAGAAGCCAAAACTAAAACCTTTCGCAAACAAACTAAAACGCGTTAACAGAAACAAATCTGCAGGAGGTGGGAAGCCGCCCCTTCCCGTTTCCCTATCACCGCGGATGAATTCCCTCACGTCCACCTAGAATAGTTACAAGGTGTAATTTCGCCACCACCCCCCACCTGCATTTTTTTTTTAATTCTAGTAATGTTTCTGCGTTCTAACTAATGAAGGCTGTTATTCCAAGGAAGTCCTAGACAGAAGACTGGGTCTTAAAACCTTCGTTTTCTGAACATCCCTGTAAACTTGTTTCTCTACAAGAAACCCACTCGATAGGCATGAGTTGAACTGACGGACAAACAGTGTAGTAAGTTTTATGTAATCCACATATATTAATCTCCTGACTCGCTTTGAATGTTAATAGGATTGGGGTGACAATTGGCCCACCTCCCTCACCCAAGCCCAGTTAACCTTTCCGTCCTATTCCCCTGCTAGTCCTCTTAGAGGATCCTGCTTTCCCTCAGCCAAGTTTCTCGGCCTCTACCGCGGCCCCTGCCAGCTCGGCGCATCGTCGTCCTCCCTCAGCCTCGACTTCCCCGCCTGGAAAAGCCGCCCCGCGCCAGCTCGGCCCGGTTCGCCCGCTCCCAACCGTCCCCCCAGCAGGAAGACCCTTACCGCGGTCCAAAGTCACTCCCGCCTCTCCTCCCTCAGACCCTCGCCTCACAACAGTTGTCACTCGAGCTGCTCCCTAGTTTCCATTTCCGGGCCGTCCACAGCTCAGAGCCTCCCTTTCCCTGTTTCCGGGCCCCCCGTCCCATTTCCGGGGAACCCTTGCTGTCTTCACGCCCCCCACCTGCACTTCCGGCCCCCCACTTTCTCTCTTCCTAGACGCCCTCCAGGCTCCAAAGACCATTCCGGTCCCCTCCCGGCCCCCGCTGGGCTCCCCTAGACCCGCACGCCCTACCCAGGTTCCGCCTAGGGCCTTCCTCATCGCTGGAGGCCGGAGCAGGGACTCAGAGCCCCCTCCCCCCCCCAAGCCGGTCGGCCCCGGCTCCTCCGCCGCGGGCTCGCTCGAGCGCCTCACCCGTCAGCCTCGGGCTGCTCCTTCCACGGCCCCGCCGCCGCCAGCAAGTAGAGCCGGGAGCTATGTCGCTACGATGACACGGGCACGCTGCCTCAGACTTTTGGCTCCGGTTTCCCAGTCCTCGTCAGCCCCCTCCCCCAAAGCCCGACCCCGCCGCTAGGAACAGCGTCCCAATTACCTAGTTAGGCCCCAAAGTCTCTGGTCCGGACTCGGTGGCGCGACGGCAACTTCCACAGGCTCCCCCCACCCCCCCCAGCGGCGGCGACGGCGGCGGCTTGTCGTCCCTTCAATTATCAGCTGAGCCGCAGCACCGCGCCGCCGTGCGCCTCCGCCCGCACCGCCTCCCTCCCCGCCCGCTCCACTCCAGCCGGGGACTACTTTGTCCTGAGGCTTCGGCCTGCGGGATCCTCCGCAGGACCAGCCCCGCCACCTATTTACAACCCATCCTATCGCCCCTCCCTCCGCAACGCTCAACTCCAGTCGACGAGCCGCCTCCAGTCTCCTTCCGATCCCTTCAAGGGACCAGGAAGGGGACTGTGGCGCTCCACTTCGTATCCCTCCGCTGGGGTCACCCCCCGCCCCTCCGCGCTAGCAGGAACTAAATTCCACTTCGGGTCACCCAGGACCTGACTGTAGAAATTTCACAAAGCAAGGTTCCTTGTGAGCCCTGGTAAAGGAAACCATCACCCCAAGTTAAAACCCCCACACTGCCAACTCAAAAGCGGACTTCGCTTTAAAGTGAGGCTGCGGCCCCCTGACCCCGGTCAAGCCCCGCCCCTTCCTGGTTGTCTTAGCGACGGCGGTGGCGTCCCAAGATGGCGTCGTGGCTACCGGAGACTCTGTTTGAAATTGTAGGACAAGGCCCGGCGCCGAGCAAAGACTATTACCAGTTGTTGATCACCCGAACTCAGGCAAGTGCGAGCCACGGTTTCCTGTCTCTCCTGACCCCTTCCCCGCCCAACAGGGCCACCCGATGGGGGCCGCTCCAGGCTAACAGCCACCGTGGCCTGCCGGAAGCGCCGCTTCTCAGCTCACAGCCAGAGATCTTCCCTCGTCACCTCTGCTCGGCGGCCCGAGAGTCCGTTCTCTCCCCAAGGCGGGCTCGTCCCTGGCGAACCTTCCTTGCCTCCCCACAAATGCCGTCCGCTCCCCTTCCTGCCTCCCGGCTTCCTACCCGCTGCGTTCCCTCCGCGCGCGCCGAAGAAAAACAGGCGTCCCTGCTTGCGTGCTGCCTCACCTCAGCGTGGGAAGGAGGGAAAGAAAGACTCAGCTAAGTGTCCCAAGGAGAAGCCGGCAGGGGGAGAAAGGGACGGTCTCTCTTCCAGGGTAGGACTTAATCCTGTGGCGTTTTGTTTTCCCCCCAAGAACCTCGCTACAGCCTTTACAATAACCACACCAAAACTCCTCTTTTTAGAAGGAATGGCTGACTGAAATGTCACCTTACCTTGTTGGAGCCTCTTCTAGCCCATTGAAAGTGTGTGGGGGGCGGGGGGTATACAAAAAATGTTTCAGCTGCTCAGCTCATCAGCCCCACCCATACTGACATCTGCTCCACAACAATAAGAAGCAGGATTATGTTATCGCTGGAGTAAAGTAACCCTGGAGGCCTCTTTTTTTTTTTTTTCCAAGTGTTTTTGGTTGTCAGGGGTGGGCTTTAGATAATGTATTGTGCCCATGAAATGCACTGGTGGAGCTGGGCGTCCGCTGAACACGTAGCAGCTTCCTGGCCGAGCTTATCCTGGTCATTAAGCTGTTCATACACCCCTAGTTTAAGTAGGCCATATTCTTATAAAAATTAAGTTTAAAACCTTGTGTTTGTTTGGGTGTAGGCATTGATTATCCCATCTCTTTTTCCTAGAGCCCTTAAACAAAAGAGTAATAATGAACTAGTTTCTTTTACCTGAAAACAGTGATAATGGGTGCATTTTCTCTTTATGTAAGACCCAGAAATACTGTAAATGTACTAAATACCCTGTCAGTTTTTCTTTTTAAACTTCTTTTAAAATTCTTGACAATTATGATTGTGAAGGTTTTGTATGTGAGATGGGTTTTGTTTTTGTTTTGTTTCTTTGATCAGATTGTTTTTTTGTTTTGAGCCAAGAGTCTTACTATATAGCCCTGGGTGGCCTAGAACCAAGGTGTAGGCCAAGCTGGCCCTAAACTTAAATCCCACCCTCCTCTGTCTCCTGAGTTAGGCATTGCACCCAGCTAGAGAGGTGAGGGTTTTGTTGGATCCTTTGTTTTGTTTGGTTTGGGTTGGATTGATTTTTCGTTTTCTCTTTGGCTCTGTGAGGGGTGGTACCCAGAGCCTTCCTTCTACCTGGTAGACAATTTTACCACCAGACTCCCCCGCCCCCCAACCCCCAACACACGCACAAGCACGCACACGCACACCTACCTATTAGCTTTAAGATCTGTGATCCTGATAATTCTTCATTCCTTGTATGACTGACCAAAGACGTAGTAATCTTCTGGATTCTGTTTTTCCACTTTCATCTATTGCAAGTAAGTTCTCGGATGTTGACTTTTACTTTACCGTCTTTACTGTATCTTTAAAATTGCTCTTGAAGTTTTTTTCCTTGAAGGTCTGGCATCACAAGGATGCTTCTCTCTCCCTCCCCACCACGTCTATCTGGTGTTTTAAGCAAAAATGAACTGACAATATCTGTCTCTATACCATCCTCGAACTAATTTGCTATATGAAAACTTCCAACAACATTCTTAACTTTTGTTTTCATTATTTTAAAGATAGGGCATCCTATAGCCCAGCATGTCTTGAACTCCTCACCATCCTGCCTCTACCTCCCAGGGGCTGACTGAGAAAAGCATGAAGCACTACACCTGACAGGCCTTTTAAAAAGGAATTTTTTTAAATCTTTTTTTTTCTAGCAGATCAATAACTGCTCTTTAAAAGAAGCTAGGAAAGTTGGCACAGACCTTTAATTGTGGCACTGGAGAGACAGGCAGTAGGATCTTGAGTTCAAGGACAGTCTAGTGTACACAGGGAGTTCCAGGCCAGCTAGGGATACATAAGGAAGCCTGTCTCAAAAAAGGAAGATATTGTAAAAGAACTGTTATTTGGGATCTTATTCTTTATCGCTGATTCACATGTAAAATCCTTCTCAAGATCAAATCCATTTTCTTTTTTTTAATGTTTTTATTTTTTTAAAGATTATTTATTTATGTATTTATTTTTATATAAGTACACTGTCACTGTCGAATCCATTTTCTTTATCAAGTACACATAGCTTTACAAGTAAAAGTTCAGTTCAAATCTGATTACGTTGACCTCTTTTCAAAATAAATCTGTCATAAAAAAATAAGTTTTAGTCCTGAATTATACTATGTGTAATATACTTGAAATATACTATACTACACTAATATACAGGATAATTTTTTCTAGGTCTAAGTACAGGAAAAGGAATACCTAGTAAGAGGTAGGTAGCTTAGCATAAGTATCTAAAAAACTAAAATCTATGTTCTATAGTCCACTCTCTGGAAAGAGCCAAACCCACTCTATGTAAATGGACTGCACTTTCTTTTGATGTGTCTCTCTGTTGACAGCCAGTTTAACCCATATCAACACTTTTGAGCGGTGCAGGAGGCAGAGGCAGGTGAATCTCTGTGAGTTTGAGGCCAGCCTAGTCTACAGAGAAACCGGGTAGGGGCGGGGGTGGGGGTGTTCTTGCAGGTGTCCTGAGTGGCACCTACAGTATAAGCCCAGTATATGGTAGACAGAAGGAAGGGAGACCATAAAAAGTTCAGGGCCAGCCTGATTTTTACAGCAAGATCCAGGACAGACAGGCCTATGTAGAGAGACCCTCTCTCTAAAAACAACCCCCCCCCCAAAATGAAAAAAACTTCTTATGCTGGCAAGATGTCTCAGGAGGGAAGAGCACTTGCCACCGAACCTGGGTTTGATCCATGACCCACATGATGGAAAAAATGGACTACCATAAGATAAGCTGTCATCTGACCTTCACGCACATGCCTGTGTGCTACACACACACACACACACACACACACACACACACCCAAATAGCCCCTGTACCACAACCTACACCTAGCCATATACTGTCCTCAAAGTCCTCGAACCCAAGCTGTCTTAGTGCTGGAACTGGAGGCATTCGCTAACCATACCTGGCTTATACTTTTATTCTTTTTTTTTTTTTCTTTTTCTTTTTTCTTTTTTTCGGAGCTGGGGACCGAACCCACGGCCTTCGCTTGCTAGGCAAGCACTCTACCACTGAGCTAAATCCCCAACCCCTATACTTTTATTCTTATAGAGGCATTGTCAACAAACAACTTGATGCTATAAAGCTCATCCCTGTCACCGGCTGTGGTGGCACCTTTAATTCCAGGATTTGGAAGGCAGAGGCAGGTAGATCTGAGTCTAGCCTGGTCTACAGACTCAGTTCCAGAACAGCCAAGGTTACACAAAGAAACCCTGTCTTGAAAAACCAACCCAAAAAATAACATATCCCTGTAATACCAGCGCTCAGGAGGCTGAGGTAGAAGGATGCAAGTATAAGGTCTTTTTGAGGACTACATAGTAAGTTTGAGGCCCACTTGACCTACATAGCAAGACCATCTCTAAACAGAAACAGGGCCAGCAAGATGGATCAGTAGTTAAGTGTACTTGCTGCTAAACCCGATGACCTGAGTTCATCCCCCTGGACACAAAAGATTGACCCAACTCTCCAAAATTACTATTTTCTGATTTTTACATATGTACCATCTATGGTACACATAAATACACACAAATAAATGCAATAAATAGAAAACAACTTTCCTTACATAACTCCAGGCCATTGTAGTTCTATTCTCAAATCTTGCCTTTATTATGACAATCCTAAGACTTAGAAAAATGAACACATTTTTCTTTTGGAGCGGTGGGATAGGGAGGTAAACAGGGTCTCTGTCTGTAGTCCACTCAGATTTAGAACTGACTACAATAGACTTGAGTCATGAATTCACAGAAATCCCCCTGCCTCTACCTCTGAGAGCTAGGATTACTGCTACCACAGGTAGCCAATGTATTTTTTTTTTAAATCAAAGATTCATCCATTTATTTTCACTCTAGTTTTAATATTGTATATATTGAGTCTTTCTTTAATGATTTATTTTTATTTTATGTGCTTTGGTGCTTTTGCCTGCCCATATAGCTGTCTAGAAACACATCTTAAATATTACTTAAGCCAGAGGTATTTTTCTATGTAGCATCTAAGAAAATCTCAATTGTTTTTCTGAATACATAGATTTTTTTTTAAAAAAAAAGACTTATTTATTTATTTTGAGTGCACTGTGGCCCTCTTCAGACATACTAGAAGAGGGCATCAGATCTCATTTCAGATGGTTGTGAGCCACCATGTGGTTGCTGGGAATTGAACTCAGGTCCTTTGGAAGAGCAGTCAGTGCTTTTTCTTTTCTTTTTTTTTTTTTTTTTTTTTTTTTTTTGGAGCTGGGGACCGAACCAGGGCCTTGCGCTTGCTAGGCAAGCGCCCTACCACTGAGCTAAATCCCCAACCCGCAGTCAGTGCTCTTAACCACTGAGCCATCTCTCCAGCCCAAATACATAGATTTTAATTAACAATTTAGCACTTACCTATAGGGACAAAGAAATGTAGAATTCCTGCCTCCAAAGAATGTCCCATTCATCCGACACCTTATATATGCCAGGTACTCTTTCATGCAGGGTAGGACTTAATCCTGTGGCATTTTTTTCCCCAAGAACCTTGCTACAGACTTTACAATAACCACACCAGAACTCCTCTTTTTAGAAGGAATGGCTGACTGAAATGTCACCTTACCTTGTTGGAGCCTCTTCTAGAAACTGGGGAACTATCGTTGATTACCACTTCATTTCATGAAACATTTGGTCTACTAAGAATAATAAAGTTAGTGTCATAAACTTACTTTTTTTTTTTCTTTTTTTCAGAGCTGGGGACCAAACCCAGGGCCTTGCACTTGCTAGGCAAGCGCTCTACCACTGAGCTAAATCCCCAACCCCACTTACTTTTTTTTTTTTTTTAATTAACTATTTTATGCACAAACACTGTTGATCTCTTCAGACACACCAGAAGAGGACATCAGATCTCACTACAGATGGTTGTGAGCCACCATGTGGTTGCTGGGAATTGAACTCAGGACACCTCTGAAAGAGCAGTCAATGCTCTTAACCACTGAGCCATCTCTCCAGCCCACTTACTTTTTTTTTAACGTCTTACTACTAACCCCGGGCTGGCCTGGGCACCAAACTCAGATTCTCTAGAAGAGCAGCAAGCATTCTTATAATCACTGAGCCCATTAAAAACAAAAAGAAATACATGCAAGCCTGGTGGCAGTATACACACACCTTTAGTCATAGCTCTAGGGAGGTAGCAGCAGAAGGATCTCTGTGAGTTCAAGGCCAGCCTGCTCTACAGAGCTTATCTTTATTCTCAAATGGAAGTGTTACTTAAGGTGGGCAAAGTCAGTGACTCGGGTTTAATGTAGAGTTTTAGAAACAATAACCTTGTACTAAGAAAATGAGAGGGGGCAGACTGAACAATAATATAAGTGATCCACTCTGAAGTACCAATATGTAGTGGTCACTCTAACACATGAAAAAAGAAAGACTCGGGAGGAATGTAGTCTTGTTCATCTATTTTTCTAAACCCTACCCAGAAACTACAAAACGGAATCTTCCGTTTTAGTGTGCTTACCTAGCCTGCACAAAGCCCTGGGTTTGATGCCTAATACAGCAAAGGAGATAGTGGCTGGAGAATCTGAAGGTCAGGGCTGTCTTGGCAACATAGTTTTAGGCTAGCCTAGGCTATGTGAAACACTGTTTCAATGTTCATGCCTAAAAAGAAGAAAAAGAAAAAAACTACAAAGTTTGTGAGACAAGTAGAAAGTAAGGTAGGAGCTGGGGGTGTAGCTTGGTAGCTGTGTGCTTCACTAATGGGGTGGGGTGGAATTCACTGACTAGCTCAATCTGGCTCCAAATAAAGGGATTTCTCCAGTAAATTAAGGTCATATTAAATAAGCAACAGATTGCACATTTGGAGAGGTAGATAAATAAACCCAGTCAACTTGATATCTGGCATTTTGCTGAGAGGACACAAGAATCCGAGAATCTTGCTGTTCTGGCCACACACACACACACACACACACACACACACACACACACACACACCTCTCTCTCTCTCACACACACACACACCTCTCTTTCTCTCTCTCTCTCTCTCACACACACACACACCTCTCTCTCTCTCTCTCACACACACACACACACCTCTCTCTCTCTCTCTCACACACACACACACCCCTCTCTCTGTCTGTCTTGAACGCACACACACACAAACACACACACACACCCCTCTCACACACCCACACACCTCTCTCTCACACACACACACACACATCTCTCTCTCACAGACACACACACACACTCTCTCTCTCTCTCTCTCTCACACACACACACACACACACACACACACACACACGTACGTACATACACAGTCCACAGGAGCCACGTGTACAAGTGAAAAAGAGCCTGTCCGCTGTTGTTTCTGCAAGCCTTTTCTCCCTTATCCCCAGGGGAAGCTTGCTTATGCCCTAGCTCCAATATCCATTTTACCCACTGGCTTACCAGCCACAGCCCCGATGTCCCCCACCTGCAAACTACTGTCCAAATTCAAGCTGTGCACTCTTGTCCTCTGCCCTGATGTCTGTGACTTGCCCAGCCTCTTCTCTGCTTTGTGTCTGGCCCTCTTAGCCCTTTCCCCTTCTCTAGGACTGAGAACAGAGAGCCTGGCTCTGCTCCAGCCCTCGTGGAGTATGTGTTAATTTTACCTCCTGAAGCCCTTCACATCTAAACCTGCTCTCTCTCCCTGACAGCCACAGCTGTAATAAACGCACCCTTTCCTACCCCACAGGTTGGGTCAGGTGTTTATAATAATAAACAGCATTATTCTTCTATCCCTCAAGTCTGACACACTTTAGAAAAATGGTTCCCAACCCTGTGACACTCCAGGATGTGCCTCATTAGAGTTGTGAAATGGCCTTTAATCACAAATTTTAAATTCCTTTTAAGTGGCATAGGGCACTTTGGGGAGAAAGAGAAATGACATGGTCCAACAAAGCGATTAAACTCTCGAAAGTAAGTGTTCAGTGCTTTGCCGTGTAATAGCTCAGTCTCCGAGAGACTCCTCCGTCCTCACTTCAGAATTCCATAACTCCTGCTCAGACCTCCCAGCATCTCCTGCAGCATCACTCAGCACCTGTGAACACCTACTCAATCTGGTCTCACCCCGAGTTGCCACAGATCGGCTGCATAATTATGTGGGCCAGTAGAACAGTTAATTGCGAGTCATTGAGTCATGGCTCCTTTGAGTCCTCCTGCTACCGTGCAAGCTCTTGACCTGGGGCAAGGCTCTTAATTTATCTAGGCCCCAGTTGCCTCATCAGCACACTAAGGTCAGTAGACTTAGACGATCACTAAGTTGAGTACATAACTGAAATATTCTTTCCTGTGACGGAGGCGTTCGATCCTGGAGAAAGCAGTGGCTTTTCTTTTTCTTAGAATAATTGAATTGGCAGAGACTATGGTTGGCAGCCATGAGACCTCCTTCACCTGCCTAATGTTTCATCCTTTTCTTCTGTGAGATGAGCGGTTCTGCCCCAGGGCTTTACGAGACAAAAACCAAATAACATGGAGAAGACAATGAACCAATGTTTCTCTGCGGCAGGTATAGTGGTCAAGATTGGGGAATCTTGCACAAAGCAAAATTCTGTTTGCATCTTCTTTCTGGGATTTTTCAGACTTTCAAATCCTTCTGTGAAAAAGGAGTAATTTGGCATATAAAAAAGGCTAATGTAGAAGAGAGGCCTGTGGTGCAAGTTGTAACATGTGTGCATGAGGCTGTCACAAGGAAACCTATTGCTTTGCATAATGATACATGCTAATAAAACAGAACAAAACCCTGTTGTGCGTCATGAATTTCCAAGACACTGAAACTGAAGCCTTTCTTCCCTAGTCATGTGACCCTGGAATCTCCTTCCCTCGGGCTCTTCAGGAGTAGAGACTCTGGAGTACAGAGCAGGAAATACCAAAGGAACCAGCATCACCTTTTCCATGAACAGAACTGGAGGAACTTGACTCAGTCATCTGTCAGTGGCTCTTTTCCTCCGTTATTGTCAAAATCAGCTTAGGCCTACACAAAAATACCACGTGACATTTTCATTGGTATTGTAATGTGTGGATGAATTTTCTTGCTAATATTGTATCTAACTTTCCTTTGTGACATTTCTAGATATATAATTTTACTAGGTAGTAGTGTCAAAACCATACATTTATTTCCTTAGGCTTCTAAGTGTTTCTTTTTTTTTTTTTTCAGTTACTTTTATAACTGGTAATGGCTTCTCCAAATTCTGTGTCCACTCTAATAATTAGCAGGTGGCACTGATTCCAGGAGTTATGCAGACACACTACCACCGAACCAAACCCCAGCTCTCCAAAGCCAACTTGTGTTTCAAGTAAATCTCCATCTTTATCTGGAGGTGATTTTAGATTTCCTATGACTACTCGCATCTGTGAATGATGGCATTCCCTTTCTTAATCATATTTAGTCTCCAGGATTTGGGAAGGGAGGTACTTTGTGAGAAGTTACTTGGATTTGGGCTGTCTTTTAAGGTTTCTTGTTTTGTTTTGTTTGCCTGTGGTAGTAGTGGTGGTGTACCACCTTTAATCCCAGCACTTGGGAGGCAGAGGAGTTCCAGGACAGCCAGGGCTACAGAGAGAAGAAACATTCCAAGTGAGGGAGGAAGGGAGGCTTTTATTTTATGGAGTGTTGGTCTGCATGTATGTCTGTGCACCAGGTGCCCTTTGAGACCAGAGGGCAGCTTCTGATTTCTTAGTACTGGGGTTACAGGCAGCTGTGAGCCACCATGGGATGCTGAGTCCTTCACAAGCACATCAAGTTAACTTAGCCGTTCCTCCAGTTCTGTTTCCTTATGGAAGTCTGACCATGTATGCACTTGCTGCTAAATCTTGGGCTTTGGTGCTCCTGCCTCCACCTCCATGTTGGGATTACCACTATTTGTGAACTTTTGGGAAAGCTTTCAATATTCCACCATAAAATATTTGGTTTTGGTTTTATTTTGTTTTTTTCCCCTTGAGACAAGAGCTGACTAGATAGCCCACAAAGGTCTTTGTGTGATTTGTGTGTGAATGTGGATGTGCATATGATGTGTATGTTCATGGATGGGGGTGGGAGTGTGGGTGTGTGTGGGTGAGTGTGTCTGTCTGGGTGTGGGTGTGTAGGGAGCACATAAGCCATGACACCTATTTGGAAGCCAGAGAACATTTTTTTTTTTTTTGTCTATTTTGTTTACTTGGTTGGTTTGATTGAGACAAGGTTTTTTTCTGTGTAGCCCTGGGCTATCCTGGAACTCACTCAGTAGACCAGGCTAGCTTCAAACTTAAAAATCTGCCTGCCTCTGCCTCCGAAGTGCTGGGATTAAAGGTATGTACCACCATGCCCTGCTAAGAGAACACCAACAACAAAAGAGTCCTTTCTCTCCCCTTTTTCCTTAAGTTCAAAGGATTCAATTCAGGTTGTTGCCTTCCTTGGTAAGCACTTTCTCTGCTGAGCCATCTCAGCAGCCCTGGCCATTTCAGCTAAAGTTGCTGCTGGGCTGGTGACACAAGTCTCACTGCTTGCACTGAGAGGTGAAAGAAGAAACAGCACGACCTCTTGCCCAAGCACAAGCCAACAAGGAATGATGCCACACCCCTGTGACCCCATCAGTTAGGAACTGAGGGAGGATTGAGCTAAGGACGTTCCAGGACCTAAGAAGTATAAATGTGCCTTAAAGAAGAAAACCTGAAACCGCATGATAAGGTTTCCCCCCACTGGAATAAACAAACAAACAAACAGATGATAAAACCAAAAGCAGAGGCCCCGAGCCAGGCATACAGTATATAGGAAGACACTGTTCTACTGGAGACTGAAGCAGGAATTTCCCTTGTGCCCAGGAGTTTTGAGACAGGCCTGGGCAACACAGCAGCATTCCATCTCAGAGAGAAGGAAAGGAAGATCAGGGAGAAGGAAGGAGTTAGGGGCCAGGGGATGAAACTAAGTTGGTAGAATGTTTCCCTGATATATGTAGAGTACAATCCCCAGCGCCTTCTAAAGGTGGGCATGATGACACATGCTTAATCCCAGCATTCTGGATGCAGAGACAAGAGGATCCAAATTTCAAAGTCATCTTCAGCTACCCAGCAAATTCAACACCAACCTAGGTATAGAAGATTCTGTCTCAAAAACTAAACCAACAGGAAAGGAAATGGGGTTGAATAAAGGGATGGGAGGGTGGAAGAAAGGAAAACAGACTGAAACACTCCCAGTTTGAGGCAAGACAGAAAGCTTCCCTGCAATGCTTACTGCATCCAAAGTCTAGCCACTCGGTCCAAAGTTCCTTCCCCCGGGAAGCTTGCGGTCCTATGGAGAGACAGAAGCAGCCAGGTGCTCTATGCAGCAAAGACATGAGGCAGATGCGAGCACTGCTGTGAGAGCACAGCTATGGGGGCAGCATCGTGATGGGGAGGACTTTGCCAAGATGGGAGCTGGGAGAGCAAGAAGGCAGACATGGAACCCTGGGTGAAGAAGATCTCTGAGTTTGAGGCCAGCCTGGTCTACAGATGGAGTTGCAGGACTACAGGGAGAAAACCTTTGAGGGTTTGCAGGGGAGCAAGGAGAACAAAGTAAATGGCACCCTCATCTGATCAGCCACGGCAGGAGCAGCAAACTATCCCTTACAGAACCAGGGGAAGCCAACTTATCTGCAAAACTGGGGGTGCCTATGTGAACTCAGGCTGGAGAGATAGCTGAGAGTGCAAAGTCCGCCCAAACTGAATACAGGCTGAGGAAGCCATGTAAAAGCCAGTTACGATGCCACACATCTGTAATCCAAACACTCCTACAGGGAAATGAAGGCAGGCAGGCAGGCAAATGACTCCAAAGCTCACACTGGCCGAAATCAAAGAGAGATCATGCCTCAAACAGAACCAGGTCATCTGACTGCCACACAACTGGTGTGGCACGCACATGCCCGAAAGCATTTACATACACACAAAAATACAACTTTAGTAATTTTTTTCTAAATCGGATTTTTTTTTTTTAATTCAAAGATCGGTGCCTAGAAACAGGCCGTTTGAAGTTCGTTTTTTGGATATAAGTAAGGGCATGAAAGACAAGGTTGAAAAAGTCCAGTAAGTCACAGTGGGTGTGGTCCCGAGACCCACTAGATTCCTACTCCCTCAAAACAAAACAAATAAAAACCTTGAAAAACTTACTTTTCTGTTACTGTGATAAACCATGACCAAGACAACTTATTTTAAAAAAAAAAAAAGTCTGTTCATTGGACTTACAGTTCCAGAGGGTTGACAGCATGGCGGCAGGAACAGCTGCGATCACAACTGGAACCACAACACTTCGCAGGCAAAGAGAGCAAGAAGCAGAGAGCAAACGCTAGTGGGGATGGTACTGGTCTTTTGAACCCTCAAAGCCCGCCCCCTGACTCACCTCCTCCAATAAGGCCTTATGGTCTAATCTCTTCCTAGCACAGTGGCCTTCCTAATGCTAGGACCCTTTAATACAGTTCTTCATGAAATGACTTTTATTGCTACTTTATAGCTGTAACTTTGCTACTGTTCTGAATCAATGTAAATATCCGATACGCAGCATGTGTGATATTCAAAAGAGTAATTTGACAACCCCTCCCCCACCTGGGGTAAAGACCCACAGTTTGAGAACCACTGTCCTAGAGTTCCAGTAACTGGAGAGTAAGTATTCATACCTGAGAGCCTGTGGAGTCCATTCTCATTCAAACTACCACATTTTCAAAGACCGTATTCAGGGACCTCAACACTTTTCATGCCTTTCTGCCTGTATTTGTACCTTTGTATACTGTACTGCAGAAAAAGGCGGCACCCAAGATCCATTCATAAAACCCTTGAGAGCAGCAACATATGTTGCATCAGCAGCCTGCACAGGGCAGGAGAAATTCCTGAATGAAATCACCTCCACCACCTCCCTACCCACCCCAAGCGCTTATCACATTCTTTGGAGAATGTATACCTAGGATTCTCCAATTTTAAAACCAGCAATATTTGAAAATGGAAGTGAAATGAATTCTAAAAGCAAGAAAGCAGAAGGAGTATTTGTATAAACAGTTCCCAAATTTAACTTCTACATTGAAATACTTGCATACACACCTTTAATCCTAGCACTTGGGAGGCAGAGGCAAATGGATCTCTGTGAGTTAAAGGCCAGTCCGAGCTAATTTTAGGACAGCCAAGGCTACACAGAGAAGCCACGTCTGGGAAAAACAAAGACCAGGAGCTAAGATGATGGTAAAGGGCTTGCTTTACAAGTGAGAGCCATAGTTTGTATCCCCAGCACCCACTTAAAAGCAGGCTCAGAGATGCACATCTGTAACCCCAGAACTGAGGTGAAGATGGACAGACCAATCTTCAGTTTGACAGCTAGCCAGCCTGGCTGAAAGAGTCAGGTACAGAATGAGTGAGAGACGAATGTGCCAGAACATGTAACATAAAAGCTACTTTGGGCAGTGAATTGTAGTTGCTTGGCTTGGAGTTGGATTTTGTTCATTTGAATTTTCCTGTTTGTTTGAAAGTGATTTGTTTGTTTGTGAGACAGAGTTCTCCTGTGGCTCCATGCTGGCCTAGAACTTTCCTATCGACACGTCCCAAGTGCTGGGATTACCCTGGGCCACTAGGACCTGCAAAAACAGACACTGAGTCAACAGTGTGTATTCTGTGTGGTTTGTAAATAGAAGCAGACGTAAAGCAAGCTGGTAGATGGATGAAACTGTGACCAGAGGCTTATTGGAACCTTGTCTGCAATTCCCTAGAACAGGGGTTGGAAATTTGCTACTTTAGTACCTGCAGTCCCTTAGTAGAGAGCGACTTGCCATGAGCAATGAGAGCATGCACACCAAGCCCATGCTTCTCAGGGGGAGCTCATGCTCTGCTTTATTTCTGAGGTCATTGACCCCATCTGGTCCACCTCTTACTGAGAACTGGTCTATAGGTGGGCAATGTCTCTGTTCCAACCAAACATTATTTTCTTGTTCTGTCCAAAATTCATTCCACTCACTGCCCTTTCCGGCCCCCTGTCTACCTACAGGCTACTGAGAAAACAATGGGAAAGAAGGGCATGTGACCCAGAAACTGCATTGTTAGTTCAGCCTGAACCAAGATAGTCAACCTTTCAACCTCCGTTGCTGTCTGTGTGTGGTGACAGGGATTAAACACCACCTTCAACCCCATGCCCCATCCCCCATCCTGAAAGACCTCACCCTTGCTGGCAAGAACTTTGCTTCTTTCCCAGCCCCCTCAGCTCTATTGTGGGACTCCCCCAAGGCTTTTAGGCTCCCCGGTGCTTAAGGAATTGGCTTCTGCAATCAGAGATAAAGAGGCCTGAGAGGAGGACAGCAAACTCTGAAGGGCTGATTTTCCGATGTTATCAGCTGTACCTCTGGGTCCTGGAGTGCCTGGCGGCAAGCCACAGTGCTGCTTTCTTAACGTTAAAACTGGCGAGAGGCAAGAACGCTCTCCTAAACCCAACAGGAGTGAGCTGGACCAGGGGCCCTAAATTGATGCACCAGGCATTTGCAGTGTCTCAAATGCACTAACTATAGTGTCAACCCTTGTCGTCCCTGATTTTGTTCAAAATCTAGTGAGTTTGGATTTGCAACGGATTATGATATTTCATATATTCAGTACCACTCTCCTGGGACTAAATGACTCTTTTTTGGCTTAGATCAAATATGTGGTCATTTCTGTTTTGGACAAAGAAATGGAGAATGGGAAGATGAACAGGAAGTAACAGTGGAGCAAAACCTTGCAGCGTAGCTCTAGGCGGGGGAAAGGAAGTCAAGGCAGATAAGTGAAGCCCTGGAACATACAGGATCCAGGTGGACACGCCAGTCTTCCCACGTGCCTTCAGGATTGCCAGGGAATTAGGTCTTAGGCCAGCAAGATGGCTTAGCAAGTAAAGAGCACCTATAAACTCCAGCTCCCAGGCTCTAATATCTCTGACTTCTGTTCATGCACAAGGGCACCTGCACACACAGCTGCACATACACTCACACACAAATAAATTAACAAAAATTAATGCTGGTCTTTCCCAGTGTGAATGCTGTCTCTCGTCACCATGCCTCTCAACCTGAACTAGATTCCCCAGGACCCACGTGGTGGAAGGAGTGAATCAGCTCCTGAAAGTGTCCTCTGACCTCCACATCTGCATGACGTCCCATGTACACACACATTAATTAAGTCATTAATTTATTAATGTGAAAAATGTTTGGCAAACACACAAAAGGCCTTAGCAGCATTCAGGAGGCTAAGCCGGGAGCGTTATAGGTCTGAGGACAGGTTAAGACCACACAGTAAGTTGGAGGCCAGTTTGTGCTATATAGCAAGACCTTACCTCAAAAGAACACTTTTTAAAGCCAAGCATCAGGCTGGAAAATTGGCTCAGAGATTAAGAGTGCTGGCTGATGTGTTTATAAAGATAAAGAGAGGAGGGTATGTTCTATGGAGGTGTGGGGGAATGGGGTGCCTTGGTGGGCCCATGCTGAGGCATCCCTTCCCCCTGAGGGACCAGCCACACGATAGTACAGTATAAGATAGTTTATTCAGGGTATGGGGAGGGGAGTCAAGAGGGTAGACACACACACACACACACAAAAAAGAGAGAGAGAGAGAGAGAGAGAGAGAGAGAGAGAGAGAGAGAGAGTGTCTAGAGGAGTAGAGGCTGGCCATGAGTACCTAGAGAGGGGGGAAGGGCATGGGAAGAGAATGGGGGCAGGAAGGGAAGAGCAAGAGAGCAAGAGGGTGAGGAGGGGGCAAGCAGCCCCTTTTATAGTGTCAGGCATACTTGGCTGTTGCCAGGTAACTGTGGGGCGGAGCTTAGACAGAAGGCTAACACTGGCTGCTCTTCCAGAGGACCTGGGTTCAACTCCCAGCACCCACAAGGCAGCTCACAGCCATATGTAACTCCAGTTCCAAGAGATTCAGTGCCCTCCTTTGGCCTCAGTGGACACCAGGCATGCACATGGTATATACAACATATATGCAGGGCAAGCAAAAAACCCATACACATTAAAAGAGGAGGAGGGACTGAAGAGAGAATTCAAGAGCCTGTACAGCTCTTTCAGAGGACCTGAATTCAGTTTCCAGCCACTCATGTCAGATAGCTTACAATAACTTTGGCCTCCACAGACACCTGGACCTAGGTACACACATAACAACAACAACAACAACAATAATAAAAATATAGGTGTGATGGCACATACCTTTTTTAAAAAAGATTTATTTCATGTATATGAGTACACTGTCACTGTCTTCAGACTCACCAGAAGAGAGCATTACAGATGGTTGTGAGCCACCATGTGGTTGCTGGGAATTGAACTCAGGACCTTCTGAAAGAGCAATCAGTGGTCTTAACCGCTGAGCCTTCTCTCCAGCCCCCAGCACATACCTGTAATCCCAGCACTCAAGAGGCAGAGGAAAGTGGATCTCTGTGAGTTTAAGGCCAGCCTTGGCTATACAGAGAGTTCCAAGCCAACCTGGGTAACATAATTGAGGCCCTGTTTCAAGATAAAATAAAAATTGATGACTCTCAGAGAAACGTGCACCTGTGTCGTTGAGTGTATCTTTCCTTCTTAAGGCTGGAGAGATGGCTCAGGGAGTAAGAAAACTTGCTGTTCTTGCAGAGCACCTGAGTTCAGTTCCTACTCCCCACATTAAAGGGTTAACAACTGCTTTTAACTCCAGCTCCAGGGGTATTGGAAGCCTCTGGCCTCTTCTGGTACCTGCAGTCACATGTAGATACACAGACACAAACACAAACATCACTTTTTTCAGTTAAAATCTTTCTATGTAGTCTTGGATGGCCTAGCTTCTCTGTATAGGCCAAGCTGCCCTCACACTTACAGAGATCTGCCCCCACCTCCAGAGTGCTGGGATTAAGTGTGCGTACCACTATGCTCAGTCATGACGTCTTTTTCATTTTTAATGACTTATTTTTATTGATGGCCATTCATGTTTTGCCAGCACGAGTACCTATCTGAGGGTGTTGGATCCCCTAGAACAGGTTACAGATAGTCGTGAGCTGCCGAATGGGTGCTGGGAGTTGAACCTGTACCCTCTGGAAAAGCAGCCAGTGCTCATAACCACTGAGCCATCCCCAACCCCCACCTCCCACTCAGCCAACTTTTTAGTGCCTCTCTGCTTTCTTGCCCCTCTTTTTTAAACTCTAAACATCTTTTTTGACTGGATTGGTGGCTCAGGGATTAAGAGCCCATACTATGCTTTCAAAGACTGCCCAAAGCAGTTCCTCACACACAATGTTAAATCCAGTCCTAGGGTTTTTGATCCCTCTGGCCTTCAAGGGCACCTGTACACATGTGTGCATACGCAGATGCCCATGTACACATAAGAAGTAATAAAGTCGGGGTTGGGGATTTAGCTCAGTGGTAGAGCGCTTGCCTAGCAAGTGCAAGGCCCTGGGTTCGGTCCCCAGCTTCGGAAAAAAAAGAAAAAAGAAGAAAAAAAAGAAGTAATAAAGTCTTTGAATAATCCATTTTCAAGGGTTGGAGGATGACTCAGCAGTTAAAAGCACTTGCTGTCACAGTTATGAGGACCAGTGTTCTGGTCCCACTGATCACTTAACAAGCCTGTCACCCTACAACTAACTGTAAGTTCCGACTCCCAGAGGTCCAACTCCCTCTTCTGACTTCTGTGCATGCACATGTGCACCAGCACACACAGCCACACATACATTCACACACAAATAACTAACTTAATAAAGAAAAAAAAAAAAAAAAAGGTGGTTTGTTCCCAATGCGACCATTGTCTCTTGAATTGATAGAACCCCTTTCTTTACTTGGCCACTCTTCTGAGAACATCCTTTGCCTAATCTTTACTTAGTTATCCATCCAGTTCTCAAGAGTCAGATCTGTGCCTCTCTGCCAGTGAGCCCCGTAACATGTTCCTTTTCAGAGGAAAGTGTGAGGAGAAAGCTTAGGAAATAAACATTAGCTCTAATATTTCCATCCCAACCATCCAAGTGGCTCTGAATGACAGCAGCCAACATGGGGTCATGAAAGCAGAAGCAAATGGACGTTGGATACATGGCAAGACACTGAAGAAAATCCATCTCGACGGGATCAGCAGCAGGCAGCATCCATTTCTTGGCCTTATCAGTGAGTCAAGTGCAGATCTCCTTCCTAACAAGTGAGATGATTGATGAGTACTGTGCTTTTAAAAAGCTGTGTGGAATAAAAACTATAATGGTCCCTGGTCATCTGGTAGCTCAGAGAACGGAGTATAGTTTGAATTCAGTGAACAATTGTTGAGTTGATAAATGTGTTTTTTGTTTGTTTGTTTTTGTTTTCTCCAAGATGAATTCCCTATGCAAACCTGGCTGTCCTGGAACTCATGTAGTAGACTAGGCTGGCCTCTAACTCAGAGATCCACTGCCTCTGCCTCCCAAGTGCTGGTACTAAAGGCCTGTGCCGCCACCAACCAGCAGAAATGTCTTATTTGTTAAAATTTTGTATTGTTTCGCTTTGCTTCTTGTCTCTACCTTATTTCCCCTCAGTACTTGGGATGGAGCCCAGAGTCTCAGCACCGAGCTGTTTCTCAGCTCCTGCTGTATCATTTTTATTAATTTAGCTATTCATTTTATGTGTGAGAGGGTTATGTATGGAGATCAGAAGACAATTCTTTTTTTTTTCTCTCTCTCTCTCTCATGTATTACATCCTGACTTCAGTTTTCTTCCCTTCCCTCCCCCAATCTCTCACCAGTTCTTAAGAATTGGTTCTTGGGGGGTTGGGGATTTGGCTCAGTGGTAGAGCACTTGCCTAGGAAGCGCAAGGCCCTGGGTTCGGTCCCCAGCTCTGAAAAAAAAAGAACCAAAAAAAAAAAAAAAAAAGAATTGGTTCTTGGGGTTGGGGATTTAGCTCAGTGGTAGAGCGCTTGCCTAGCAAGCACAAGGCCCTGGGTTCAGTCCTCAGCTCCAAATAAAAAGAATTGGTTCTTTCCTTCTACCATGAGGGCCTGGAAATCAAACTTAGGTCATCAGACTTGGCAGCAAGCACCCTGTACCTCCTTATCCATCTTGTCTGTCCTGTTGTAACAGTGTTAGAGAAACAACACAAAGCAGTATTCTATGCAGGATGTAACAGTAGGCTCTGAATCACTCAATGTGGAGCTGCTCCATGTTTTCCAGAGCAGGAAGTAGGAAACAGGGATCTCTTTCAGCTGTTACCGCATCACGACAATAAGAGTGGCACCTTCTGGTGATGCTGTTGGTTGGGCAGACAGGGAAGGAGCAGGAAGTAGTATGAGGGGAGGCTGAGAAAAGGTGAGCAGGGGTCTCTGTGGGGCCTTGCATACCATCTCGGGGTAATGGCCTTGGGAGGAACAAATAAAGATCTTATTCTCTGGAAGAGGCTTTGGGCTACCACGTAAGGATGGACTGGCTCGGCACCATTAAGGGTTTCCTGAGGTTTGGACCCTTTTCTCCAGGGTACCATGAGGATGAAAGAAATGGTAAGCAACATGAAAAATGTGAAAGGGATAGAATTTGGTCATGAACTTGATGTTATGGGATGACAGAGAGTGAGAACATGTAGAATAACCCAGCCAGTGCCACCTACCTAAGGAATTCAGGGAGAGGGAGACACTCATTCTGTTTCTTAGGCTTGAACCAAAACTTCCTGTAGATTAAGGCAGGTGTACACCTTAAGCAGCTAGGTAGTTTACAAGGACTCCCAAGAGTAAGGATGAAAAACTAACCAGGGCAGCGATCACAAACGCCTTTACTCCCAACACTCGGGATACAGAGGCAGAAGGATCTCTTGAGTTCAAGGACAGCCTGGTGTACAGAGTGAGTTTCAGCATAGCCAAGGATAGATAGAGAAAATGTCTCCAAAAAAAAAAAAAAGGGGGGGGAATGGGGGGCTGGAGAGATGATTCAGCAGTTAAGAGCACTGACTGTTCTTTCAGAGGACCTGGGTTCAATTCACAATACCCATATTGCAGCTCACAACTGTCACTCCAGTGCCAGGTGATCCAACACTCTCACATAGACCTACATTCAGATGAAACACCAACGCATGTAAATAAATTATTCTTTAAAAAGAAAACAAACAGGGCTGGAGAGATGGCTCAGTGGTTAAAAGCACTGACTGCTCTTTCAGAGGTTCTGAGTTCAAATCCCAGCAACCACATGGTGGCTCACAACCATCCGTAATGGGGTCTGATGCCCTCTTCTGGTGTGTCTGAAGACAGCTACAGTGTATATAATAAATAAATACATCTTTAAAAAAAAAAAAAGAAAACAAACAAACAAACAAAAGGATGACTTGGCAGCGAGAAAGACCTGACTGACAGACATTACCAGAGCATGGAAAGCAACTAAGAATGGAACTCTGCCACTGAAGAGAAAGGCGGCACCAGGAGGTGGCTCAGTAGTAAAGTGCTTGCCTAGTGGGTATGAGGCCAGTACAAAAAAAAAAAAGTCAAGACAGAGAGAGACTGTGTATCTCCATTTGGATGTCCTTGTTGGACTAGGGAGTCACAGTATTGATATTAATGTCAGACCCTATAGGGGTTGTTTATGGATGGGTTAGAGTTAAATATTCCTCCCAATAAATGATAAAATGTATCCGTAGCAGGAACTGTGTGATAAAACAGCCTTAGTTAAAAGCTGGGAAATAAAGGTTTCTTTCTGTAAGAAGTCCACAGGAATGTGACTGGATACATGCTGGTACATTCTTCCTGTGGCAGAAATCATTAATTCTCCCCAGTAACCATTTTTCCTGTTTGTAATGAAAGGCTACCTTATTTGAAGCTGAACAAAGGGACTTCAGAAGGAAAAAGAAAAGGCAACATTTGTAAACCACATCACCACCACCACCACCACCCTGTAGCTACATGTAGCCACACAGTTAAGTTTGGGCCTTGGAATAAAAGGAGCCTGAGGCATGCCCAGTTTTTACCCTAAGGCTCTTGGGTTATAGGCATGAATGGTCATTCTTTGCCTGGTTTATGGATGCTGGGATCCAACCTCCCGTCTTCATACTTTCATATCTAACTATTTTGAAAAGTATATATTTTATTATATTGTTCATTTGTTTGCTCATGTGGGGGATGGATTGAGCCACAGCATGTATGTAGAGGTCAGAGGTCAGTTTATGAGAGTCAGTTAATTCCTGCCTCATGGGTCCTGAGCACTGAATGTAGAACATGAAGCTTGGTAGCCGACACCTTTAGCTGCTGCACTGTGTCAGGGGCCTCGGCAAGCACTCTTAGCCCTGAACCAGCTCTCAGTCCTTGCAACCATAGCCTCTTTTGTGGTGAGTGTCTATTTTTGGTTTGTTTGGAGTTTTTCGAGACAGGGTTTCTCTGTGTAGCCCTGGTTGTCCTGGAACGCCTTTAATCCCAGCACCCAGGCAATAGAGGCAGGCAGAGCTCTAGGACTCAGAGGCAGGTTAGCTAAGGAGACATAGTGAGACTGTATTTTTTGTTTTTTAAAAAGAAGCAAATTGTAAGATTTTAAATAAGTAAAACTATTTATAAACCTGTTTATCTCAGTACTTATCAAGTTTAAAATTGTATAACAATATGGATTTGAGCCCCAGCAGTGTTAAATATTCTAAGTGGTATTGTACAATAAGTGATCCTCACTTTTTTTATTTACAGACTCCTTGTGAGTTTGATTAGAAGTCCAGCTTACAGCATTTTACCCTTTTTTGTGGTATTTCTCCCTTTCATTCCCACTTAAGCGACCCACTGTGAGAATCCCTTCTTCGCTCTGATCACACTGGTTTTCCTAGCATCCTTCCACACTTAGCATTTCCCAAAACCAGAAGAGTAGCAGGCAAGAATGCTCTGGCCCTGTCAGGTAGCCTGCTGGAGAGCAGGAGATGTGGCTGGGTTACAGACAGGATCGTTAAATGTCTTTCCTGTGATTAAAATTCTACATGCACTTAAAACGCTCTTAGTCATCCACACACAGCGTCATCAATAACTCTTGCTCTTTGCTTTTTAAGACAAGAGCTCGCTCCACAGCCTTTGAGCTCACAGTCTCCTGCCTCAGCTTCCCTTCCAGGCCTGGGTCACCACATCTGGCTTTTGTCTTCTCTTATGACCGCTCAGACTCCTCAATGTAGTCTTCTTTCATTTTAAGATAATTAACGACATGAAGGTATAGTGGACATAAATGCTTACTTGGTTGTTGTTCCCCTCCCGACCCCCAGGGCTGCAGATCAAACCCAGGACCTCCTAGGCACTTGTCCTATCATTGAGCTACACATTCAGTCCAAATAAACATGTGGATCCTGATAGTTAAAGGAGCTAGGCATGGTGGTACACAGCCATAATCCAGAATTTAGAGGAGAGGGATAAGATATGAGTTTGAGGCCAGCCCGATTCTGGAACAGCCAAGGCTGCACAGATAAATGCTGTCTTGGGTGGGGGTGGGGGAGTTTGGAGCCAGCCTGTGTTCCTGTAAGAGAAACTCTGTCTCAAAAACACAAACAACCACACGAACAAGACACAACTCCCTGAAGCAGAAATACATTAATATTAAATAATTCTAAATGTATACGAACATAAACCTAACTCTATAAATTTAAAATACCAATCTTATACATAAGTAAAATGTTAAATTACTCGAACTATAATGTCTGTCCTCATATTGATGAGGCCTAGTGCTTAGAAACCTTACTGTCATTTTGAGCACTATCGTCTAATGGAAAAGTCTCTGACCTTTCTTGATTTGATTTCATCCATTTATGGCTGTATGCCATGAGACAAGTCAGTTTATTCTAGACCTCGGGGCAGAATCACTTGTTGACTCTGTGCCCTTCGCCACCCTAGCCTCTGCAGATAATGAAAGAAAGCTCTAAGAATGGGATGCTTTAGAGACCTGCAGTGGGGCCCAAAAGATAAACAGTTCTCTGGGCTCCATGCCCACTGCAGAACTCTCCAGTAGATACCAAGGAGATTAATGCAGCTTAGGCTGTTAAAATACTGTACTGTGATTTGGAAAAGGCATTCGGCCATCTTACACACTTGTGAGGAGACATTAGGAGGCGAAGAATCCTTGGAAAACGATCCTTGAAAACCTGGGAAAACTCAGAAAGGAAGAACACGGGTAGGGTGTCAGATGATGAACAGAAGTGAGAAAAGGGCCAAGGACATTCATTGTTCTGTGGTTAGGATGCTTGCCTAGTATTCGGAGCCCTAGGGGTCATTCTCAAAACCAAAGAAAACCAGGTGTGCTGGCCCAAGCCTGTATTCATAGCACTCAGGAATTGAGAGCAGATGGTTCAGAAATCCAAGGTCATGCTCCAAAATTGAGTGGAAAGGAAGATGAGAAGAGCCTGGTTTGCAAACTAGGTCTGAATGGAAAATGGGGCGCGGGGGGTGAGGGTGTTAAGGAAATCACTAGTTCTAGGAAACTAGATTGTTGGGCTGCTCACTGGTTAAGAACTCCAGTTCACTACCATCTGTAACTCCAGTTCCAAGAGATGCAATGCTCTCTTTTTGGCTTCCAAGGGCACTAGGCTCGAATGTAGGATGTGTGTAGGAAGCAGAAGAAGCTCTCACACTAAGTTGTGAGTAAATGTGTATTTTGACATAGTCTGGACCTAGAGAGGACCTGGGAAATTAGTAAAAACTGTTACCCATATGGGCCAGGCTCCAAATGACCAACTTTTCTCAGGAATTGGAGTATGAGTGTTTATGGATCCGTATGTGCAAAAACTAGCAACTGTGGCTTCCTCCTGTTTGTTTACAACCGCTTGCTTACAGAGACCTCCTACGGAGGCTAGCTAACCCCCCCACACACACACACCCAATCCCCATGTTGTATCTAATAAACGCTCAGAGGTTCTTTGTTGAGGCAGTAGCAGTAACAAAAGCCCACTTGAGCCCAGGTTCCCTGGATCTGGCCTTTCTTCATTCCCCCACCTCCCCTAGCAGGGTTTCAGGGTCAAAGTCTAGCAGGATGTGGCATACATACATGCAGACAGAAACTTAGACAGACACATGAAAATGAAATAAATCTTTTTTAAAACAACGTAAAAACAACCTTGATTCTAAAAGAACAAACACAAGTCTCAACTTGTAGGGAAAATATGATCAAAGACCTTCAAAGACTCTTTGGTATAAAGCCAGCAGTAGTGGCTCACGCCTGCGGTCATCAGTCCAGCCACTCAGGAAGGGGGGTGGGAGTAGCACCGAAAATTTGAGGCCAGCCTGAGCTACAGAATGAGCCCTGGCCTTGAGAAAGCAAATGGTCTGGTCATGTGCACACTGTGCTATAAACACAGGCAAAGAACATGTTTGTCTTTCCACGGTGTCAGAATGTTATTGAATAACTATAAATTGACAAGGTTTAAAGGATCCAAAGATGGGAACTCATCAAAAACTCGGCCTACGTGAGTAGCCTGGTCAAAGGCACATGCGAGCTCTTTATTCCAATCTTAATTACTGATATTAACTCTTCCTATCACACTTCACGTAACGCACAGTCGATATATCTTTGTATATACACACGTATGTCTGGGATATAGCATGAGTACAAACTAAAGAGGCTGCCGCAGCTCTTCAGAGGATTAGAAATGGGCTGACACAGAGGCAGACAGGCAGACAGACAGGCCATGGAATGACTGCACCCACAGTAGGGCACAGAGCTGAGTCACTGCATCTGAGGCACATGCGGCGTCAAATCCTAGAACTTGAGTTGCACATGGTTGTGAGCCTGAGCTGCCGTGTGGATGCTGGGATTTGAACCTGGGTCCTCTGGAAGAGCAGTCAGTGCTCTAAACTTCTGAACCATCTCTCCGCTGATGTAGTTTCAGTTAGAAAAGTGTGAGGGTGTTTCTTTATTTTCACTTATGTGTACGGATGGATGTTTTGCCTGTGTGAATGTGAACTCCTGTGTGCCTGGTGCCCATGGAAGTCAGAAGAGGATATAGAATCAGATTGGAACTAGAGTTATAAATGATTGTGAGTTACCATGTGGAAATCAACCTAGGCCTCTGACAAAAGAACAGTACTCTCAACTGCCAAGCTATTTCGTGAGGCTGTTTAAAGCCTAAAAGGAGTTAATGGGAACAAGACCAGACAGAGAGCGGGAAGGATGGGGTACAACTGAAGTGATATATATATATATATATATATACATATATTTGTGTCAGACCTGTCACTGGCAACAGGGACACAGCTTCTCACCGCATCTACAGCTGCCTGAATTCTTCGAAGCCTCCAGTCAAGCAAACCTGGGATTTGTGGCATCCATAAAGAGATTAATTTCAGGGCGAGCCAAAAGTGAAGTAAGATTGAATTTATGGGGAAAGGAGGGGACTGGGACGGACAGAACAAGTGTGAGCCTCTCTAAGGGAGGCTTGTAAGTGGGTTTACAATGGGGATATGTATTCTTGTGGCTTTCTGAATTATACCTCTAAAGGTTGCTGAGGGCTCTCCCTTCTCTCTAGCATTGTCTAAAGAATGTAATTTATAACAAAGTTAAAAGCTAAGGAAATTTTCTCAGTAAACAGGTTGTAAAGAGGATTTATGAAGGGTGCTATTTAGGTTTAGGGAAGAGAGGAGAGTGCTTGAAACCTAAGGTTATGTGTCATTTTAGCCTGAAGTAAATGCAGCCTAATTATCATCTTTGACATCCTTGATTGAGGTGTCTCTAGAAACAGCACCATCTGACCCTTCGCAGGAGCAATATACTTATTGCCTTTGGCGATGCCTTTGGGGAGACATAGTTGGTCTCTTGGCTTTGGGTCCTTCTCCCTGGAGTCTGAAGACTGCAGTCTTTCAGCCCCACCCTTTCCCAGCCTTTCCTCCCTATGTCGACGTAATTCCCCCATTTTTTTTTTAATTCTGTCTCAGATATAATTAGAATCATTTGCTGAGTATGGTATTAATCTCAGCACCCAGGTATCTGAGACAAGGAAATCTGAACTCAAGGGTTGGAGAGGTGACTCAGCGGTTAAGAGCACTGACTGCTCTCTCTAAAGGTCCTGAGTTCAATTCCCAGTAACCACATGGTGGCTCACAACCATCTCTGATCAGATCTGATGCTTTCTTCTGGTGTGTCTGAAGACAGCTACAGTGTGCGTACATATAATTTATATCTTTTTTAAAAAAATTTTAAATTTAAAAAAGAAAATCTGAGTTCAGGACCAACTCATTCCTCTTTCATATCTGTGTCAAGGCACACTAGATAGTGAAAGTCTGTCTAAAACTAGGTATTATGGGGTATTATTAAAGTCGTGTGCCACCATGCCTGGCTTAGGACTTCTTAAGTGTTTGTGAGTTTGTTTGCTTGTCTGTTTATCACAGGTATGGAGTCCCTGCAGAAGCCAGAAGAGGGTCTTGGCTCCCTCAGAACTAGAGTTACAGGGCATTGTGAGCAGGTGGGAGGAACCAAACCCTAGTCCTCTGTGACTTTAAACTTGGAGCAGTCTCTCCAGCCTGATTAAAAAAGAAATATTTCGATACTTGGTTACTGTTTCCATTTAAATTAACAGAGAAAACTGTGCAGTAAATGCTGGGTGGCTGCCTGGCCTGATTCAGTGGCACAGGACCGGAATTCCTTCAATTCTGTGTGTGTGTGATGGGTGGGGGTTGGATTTTCTCTCTCAGAAGTTAGTGAGAACACGGGTACCACAGCGGTTGCCAACCTGTGACTATGCAGTAACCGGCCTTTACTTGAAGCCCACACTGCCTGAGCCAGGAAAAGCAGAACAATAGAAAGGCCTCACTTCCTGAGGACAGCTTTCAGCTGTACAGATATTTCTGCAGGAGTCTTCCCTGGTGAGGTCCCATGTCAGCCTGTGGGAGTTCTTGGTGGGGGCTACAAAAACATCCTCCCGGTTCCATGTTCATACGAAAGTGAAATAGAAAATATATTGTGCCTATGGAGGTCAGAGGACAACTTTCAAAAGTCAGTTCTCTCCTTCCACCGTGGGTTCTGGAATCAGATAGTGCTAGGACCTTCCCTGGCTTTTACCCTCTGAGCCACTACGCCACAGTCCCTAAACGGGGCTTTGTGTTCCTCTTCTGCGTCGAAACTGGATTTCCTGTATCCCAGGTTGGCCTTGAAATCACTGTGTAGCTGAGTGTGACCTTTAACCTGTGAACTTCCTGCTTCCACCTTCTGGGCTCTGCTATTCTGCTTCCCAGGTGCTGTCTAGAGGCTTTCAGAATCTTTTGTTGTTGTTGTTGCTGCTGCTGCTGCTGCTGCTGCTGCTGCTGCTGCTGCTGCTGCTGCTGCTGCTGCTGCTTGACACAGGTCTCTATGCAGGCCTGACCATCCTGGAACTTCCAGACTTGTTATAAGAAGCCAGATAGGAAATATCTTGAGTTTGTAGATCATCTACAGTTTATGTTATGTATTCCTTTTTCTTGAAACAAAACAACGCCGCCGCCCCCCCCCCTTTAAATCTTTAGGAGCCTGGGTTTGGGGAAATGATTCATTGGGGAAAGTGTTTGCTAAACAAGCGTGAAGATGTGAGTAAATCCTCAGAAACTGTGTAAAGGGACATGGGAGTATATATCTGTAATGCCAGTGTTCCTAAAGTGAGATGTAAGGCTGAGGCAAGGGGGTCCTTGGAAGTTTGCAAGCCACCACCTAAAAACATAAAATCAGGACTGGAGAGATGGCTCAGCAGTTACGAGCACTGACTGTTCTTCCAGAGGTCCTGAGTTCAAACCCCAGCAACCACATGGTGGCTCACAACCATCTGTAATGGGATCCAATGCCTTCTTCTGGTGTGTCTGAAGACAGCTACAGTGTACTTATATATAATAAATAAAATCAACAACAAAAATTGTTCTTTGGTGATGGGGTGTTTGAATATATATATATATATATATATATATATATATATATATATATATGAGTTGACAGGTCAACAAACTTTGTAAGAAGGACTTGAAGGAAAAATTGTTGATTTCTGGTTTAAATATTTGGGTAGCATATCCAGGTAGACATGTTCATAAGCCAAGAGATCTGGGCCGAGATATAAATTCTGAGTCATAGGCATTCAGGAGCCAGGGACAGAGGCTGAGCGATGTCTTACAAGGGGCAGGAAGAAAGACGGCTAACAACGGGCAGGAAGAGAGATGAGGGAAGAGGCACAGCTACAACTAAGAGAGCCTTGCCCTTCACCAGGACAGAGGAAAGGTCAAAGTCCTGAGCAAGTTGGCTGGGACTATGACGAGAAAGCCAGTTTGGATGCACTGGCTTAAGAGCTGTGAGAGATTTATATGCAGAACCTTCTGAAAAACATGCAAACCAGTCTGAGCTTGAAAGAGCTCCTGACGCCCTGCCTAAGAGTCTAGGACTGGGAGATAGCCAAATGTTCCCGGCAGGAGCAGTGGCAAGCAAACACTGAGCGCTGGGCTGCAGACAAAATAATGCAGGAGGTGAGATACCAGCAGGGTGGACCAGAGCATTCCTTTTTTAATTTAATTTTTTCTGTTTTTTTGTTTGTTTCTTTGTTTGTTTTGACCCAGGGTTTCTCTATGTATTTAACAAAGGCTGCCCTGGACTCAAATTGTAGACCTGGCTGGCCTCCAGCTCACAGAGACTGGTCTGCTTCTGCCTCCCAAGTACTGGAATTAAAGGTGTGCACCACCACGCCAGACATTGTCAGGGAACTAGAAGGGATGGAGAAATCTGAACTTTAGATAGAGCGTTGATTTTTCCTCAGTACTGGGACCCAGGGCCACTCACATGCTAGCCAAGCACTTCTCACTGGGCTACACTGTACTCTAACCCCCTTGTGGCTCTTTTAGGAATTCTCTTAGCAGCAGCTATGACCATAAAATGAGATGAGCCAGCAAACCTTTGTGGCTGGATGTGGTGTACCTGTAATCCCAGCACTTGGGAAGGCTGAGGCAGGAGGATCACCAGCCTGGACTACAGAGTGGGTTAGAGAGGAATTTTAGACCATAGGCATTGGTTCTTTCCAACTGTCTGAATGAAGGACTGAGATGAACGAAGAGTCTTGCAGATTTCTGCCTCTGGAGACTGGGATCATGCTATCACTGACATAAAGAAATATAATGGCTAGAACTGTAGCTTAGTTGGTGATGTGCTCCAAGCCCCGGGTTCAATGCCTGCCGTTGTAAGGGTGGCATACACTACACGCTTGCAATCCTAGTAAGGGGGAGGCAGATGCAGGAGGTTCAGGAGCTCAAGGCCAGCCTTTGTTGCATAGTAAATTCAAGACCAACCTGATGTACAAGAGACCACGCCTGACCATTTGTTCCCTACCCTCCAAAAAGAAGGAAAGCTGCATATTCTTTCTTCCTCTATTGATGGGACCCAAGCTTCATTGAGACAGGGGGTTTTATTTATCATTTGTTTGTTTTCTTGTTTGTTTGAGACAGGGTTTCTCTTTGTAACCTGGCTATCCTATGATTGGCTCTGTAGACAAGTCTGGCCTCTAACTCAGAGCTTTCCCTTCTGTCTGCTTTCAGAGTGCTGGTATTAAAGACGTGTCCATCACTCCTCCTCAGCTTATTTATTTTCTTCTTTTTTAGTTATTTTATAGTTCTTAATTATGCGTAAGTATGTCTGTTTGCATGTGGGTAAGTGCACATGAGTGCAAATGCCCACAGAGGCCAGAGATGTTGGATCCTCTGGAGCTGGAGTTACAGACAATTGTGAGTCGCTTGATGTGGGTGCTGGGAACTGAACTCAGGTCCTCTGGAAGAACAGCAAGTGGTCTTAAAGATTTATTTTATTATTTTATGTATATGAGTACACTGTCACTTTCTTCAGACACACCAGAAGAGGGCATCAGATCCCTTTACAGATGGTTGTGAGGCACCATGTGGTTGCTGGGATTTGAACTCAGGACCTCTGGAAGAGCAGTCAGTCCTCTTAACCACTGGGTTAAGAGCATATCCATATCTTAACCACCTTATTTATTTTCTTATTTGAGACAAGACACTTGTTATAAAGCCTCGTTGACTTGTTCTCAATACATAGAGATCTGCCTGTGGTGCATCTCCAGCACTGGAGTTAAAGCTGTGTGACTTGCAGGACAGGGAGTTTTAATCTTTTGTGCTCTGTTTGTATCCCCGAAACCCAACATTGTATGGCTTGCACTGGTTAAAACTCAGTCATTTGTTTTGCATTTTTCTTTCTTCGAGGCAGGGATTTGCCCAGGCAGTTCTGGAACTTGTGATGATCCTAGCAGCCTCTGGAGTGGCCGGAACTCGAGCTTGCTCTAATTCCCACTCCAGATGATGGGTTAATATAGTCAATTTTCCTTCCTTTCTTCCTTTCTATGATAGTGGAGATCCAGCCCAGGGCTGCTTTACACATGCTAAGTACTCTTCCACTGAGCTAATCTATAGTCCTGATTGAATGTTTCATTTATTTAAGTTACTCAGCCTGGCCTTGAATTTAGGATCTGATTGACTCGGCCTCCCTAGTAGCTGTAATCATCTATCTACCAGCACCATCAGATCCGGTTAGTGAAATCCTGGCTTTCCATTAAATCACTGACGAGATCATTGTTCACCTGACCAGTAAGTAATGTCCATGAAGGACACGTGCCAGGTGCTGAAGGTCAAACACTGTGGGAATATGAGGAATTCAAGACGACTTTCAGGTTACACTGAAAATCCTGATTGAAAAAAACCATACTGGGCAGAGTAGGCAACTGGAGGAAATTTTACATCTACTGGCCTCAGGAGAGAGGAATTTGTACATGTAGTTTCAAGGCTGCCAAGAGCCACCTTGGGAAGCAACAAAAGCGGGGTAGGGGTTGACAAGAGGGACAGAACTCAGAACTTGCACCCACATAGAGTCTGAAAACCCGAGGGAGGACTGAATGAGTTATAGAACAGTACTCGAGGCATAGATGTCATCATTAGATCATCAGAACTCAGTGCAGGCTTGTAGGAGACCTCAGAAAAAGAGGGGGTGGGGAAGGGTTTTGGGTGCTCACCTGGGATCCCAGCTGTCCCTCTAGCTGTTTGTACTCAATCCTGCACTAATTGCACAAGGCCTGGGGGAGGGGCTCTCTGGGGAGGTGGTTCCATATATAGGCCAAGTAAGGAGACTTCCTTATAGAGAAGAGGAAAGCATTCATTCTTCAAGACCGAGACTTTCTATCTTTGTAGTCACCCATACTCCTGTAGCAACTCCTCACCCAGGTTCTGTGTGTAAGCCCAATAAACTCGTGAGATTCCTCAGGCCAAATTTTGTTAGACTCATACTTAATGCTGATGAAAAGTTTGAAAGTCAAACAAAGCCAAAGCTTACTCGGAGAGGCCAATTTTAGCAGAATGTAAAAGAAAATCCCCAAGATGGCCAACCTGTGCATCTCAACTGCTGCCTAGAGGAGGCGACTGGAGAAGAGAAGGGGAGAAAGCCATATTTGTGTCAAGCCTTCGCCTCACGGCAGACAAAGCACAAGAAGAGGAGAAAGTGTAGAAGCCTGGCCAGCCTCAAAACGAAGACAGAGAATTAACTCCTTTTTGAGCCTGAACTCAGGAGCTGAACTCAGGCAGCCTCAGCTTGTGTAAGGTCTGCACTCAGCAGAGCTAGAGTTCTGTTACGGAAAAGTGGGTTTTCTCACTAAAGAGAGTCCGCCTATGGCTTTAGTGAGCTCCTTTCTTAGGTAGGGGTGGCCCCTCCGCTCTCCTTACTCTAACCTCTAAGGCGTGTCTCCTTCTGGAGGTAAATTCCATTCTTTATTATCATTCCTGTCTGGGGGTCATTTAGGATGAGGTTGAATAGATAGGATCTATTTTCACCTGTGCAAATCCAGAGGTCCCATTCCCAAGCCATTCACAGAAGGAATCTAAGCCTCCAGGCCAAGGGCGCTCATTTAGAAAAACCCAGAACTCCCTCCAGGCATTCCAGCATAGAGAACCAAGAATGTTTCTGGACCCATTGCCTTTGGGGTCTCTGCCCTAAACAGCCTTTCTACCTTCTGTTTTAATCAACTGGGACCTTAAAAGGAGGGGGCAAATGATTGTTTACTCCATCACCAAGGAAATCTCAAAGCCATCCACAGAAGGAGGGGGAATATGACCAGGTGAGGCGACTACCAGGAATAGAACCAAGGAATGTTCTGGAATACATGACTTAACCAATGTTTGCACAATTCCAATTTAGCCTAAACAGGGAGACCAGGGAAGTTTTGGTCAGCTGAACTTGAGACTAGACCCTCATAGATACTGACCAAAAGTTCTCACCAAACCTGACAATAGAGCACTGATATAACCTGGGGATGAAGCATTTGCAGTTTGTTTTATAGTAGTTGTTGTTATTATTTTAGACAGGGTCACTTTGTAGCCTTGGCTGGCCTGGGACTCACAGAGATCCACCTGTCACTAGCTGGGATTAAAGGCATATGTCACCACCTCCAGCTATAAATTATTTTAATTCTGTACCTAATATAAAGGCATATAGGTATTCTTTCATTTTAAATTGTATATTCCACTGGTTTTTGGTTTTGGTTTTAGAGTAAAGGGTGGGGTCTTCAGAATATTTCTCTGTGTAGCCTTGGTCTTCTGGAACTTACTCTTTAGACTAGGCTGACCAAGTGACACTTAGCTGTTCTGGTTATGCTGTAGTGGGTGAGGACTGAACCCAGGACCTTGTAGAACATGCTAGCCAAGGGACCTTCTTCAAGCTATATTTCCAACTGCTGTTTTGTTGATGTTGTTGTTGTTGTGGGGTTATTTTATTTTGTTTTGTTTTGTTTTGTTTGAGATGGCCTCACACCTTGAAAAGAAAAGAAATGAGGTCATAATGGTTCCTAGAAATGGTGGAGGAGAAGGTTTATTGTAGACATGAGAGAGAAAGCAGCCAGAGGCAGCTGGTGGGAGTGGGGATGAGGGAGAGAAAGGGAGGAAGCAGGAGCCAAGAGAATACCAGGGGAGCAAGAGGTCAAAAGAAAATCCTCAGACCGAGAGAGATCCAGGATTGGAGCCAACCAGGAGCCAAGAGGGCAAGAGGCCAAGAAGCCGAGTAGCCAAAATGACTGAGGGATCAGAGAAGCTGGGGGAAGGGAATCGAAGCTCAGGAGCTGGAAGGATTCAGGGTGGGGACGAGGTGAGAGGTGCTCAGGGGCAAGGACTTGGAACAGGTGTTTGTTAAATAGGCATCTCACTCCTAGGTTAATGGAAGAGCCCTAAGTCTCCTTTGCAAGAGATAAGGAGAAGACTTTTAGTAAGTCCGGAGGGGATGCTTGGTTTCATCTAAATGCCAGAGTTTAGGAAGAGGAATTTCTTGGGATGGAACACCTGCATAGCAGCTGGTATTAAAACGTGCTGTGTCAGGCTCAGGTAACACTTAGGTTTGCTTCAGCCCTTGTCTTTCAGTTTCTTGTCTTCTTTTCCTACCAATACGTGTTTTGGTCTCTCCAGCCTGCTTTATTATGATCTTAGGGGAATTTCTTCACCCAACCTTTGACCTGCAGAGGCCTAGGAGCTTTAAATATTTAAAATCCACACTATGAGTAAAGGGTGGGGTCTTCAGAATATCTACCACAGACCACAGATTGGCTGGAAGATGCTGGGAGCCTCTCTAGTCTCTGAACCATCAAACTTCGAGATTACTGGGGAGAACCAAGAGAAAGGGAGCTGACTTTTCTCAAAGTCTGGCATTTAGACAAAATCAAGCATTCCTTTGGGGACTTAAGACAGTCCCAACTTGCTCAAAGTCTTTCTCCTTATCTCTGGCAAAAGAGACTTAGGGCTCTTCCTAGGATTGGGAGGCATATTTAATAAATCAGAGCTGACCGTCTCTCTCAGAGAATTCCTGAGGGAATTTCTCCATGATTGGCTTCTCCGCTAGTTAGAGAGTGGAGTTAAGTCACTCAGCAATAGTCCAGGAGCTGAGTGTACTTTGCCCTTGTGACTGGAGTCAGGGTCGGAGCCAGAGCTGGACATTAACTAGGTTAACAAGTCACAGTGAAAGCAAACACTGGGAAAAGAACAGAAAGATCCCAGCACCCGCACTCCCCCACCCGCATTTGACTTTGGGGTCTTAACGTGAGATTTAGGTGTAAGTAGGAGACGAGAAACACACAACTAAGCAGGAGCCACCAGCATTTACGTCAGCTCCAGTGTCTCCTTGGAGGGCCTCTGACAAAGTTAGGTCTTTTCCCCCTGCTTGACAGGTTTTGGCTGTGGCCAGGGCTTTAGCTATTTCCTCCCCCCAAGAGATTGCTGGGAATTTCCAGTTTCTTAAGGGCCATTGTTTCAGTTGTCTGGTAGCCATAAGAAGGAAAAAGTCTTTCCCTGTTCACCTACCCGCCTTGCCCCCTTCCCCGGGGTGAGAGTAGGGTGGGTGTGGTTGGAGAGGTGGCTCATCAGATCAGAGCACTTGCTGTCCTTTCAGAGGACTGGAGTTCAGTTCAGACACTCACTTCAGTCACTTCTCAACAATCGTAATTCCAGCAAGGGCGATCCAGCACCCAGGCCTCCACAGGGACCCACAAGTGAGGATGCATTCCCGTAGACAGGTATACTTACATACACATACATTAAGAATCTTAAAAAAGAGAACAGCAAACGAACTTCCTGCCAAGAAGGGAGGGACATGTACCCGCAGGGTGTAAGTGGAGGTCAAAGGACAGCGAAAGCCTTTGCTTTCTGAGCGATCTCCAGCCCAACCATCTCACCCCCACCTCCACCCCAGAAAGAATAGTGAACATTATTAATTCACCAGAACACTGGCTTGATGGCCAAGAGCTTTTACAGACTTTCATAAAGTGGTTGAAGTGGTGGAGTCTTTTATTATTCATTTTAATTAAATTTTTATTTTTAGTTTTTTGGTTTTCAAGACAGGGTTTCTCTGTGTAGACTTGGCCGAGTCTTCAATTTCTTTCTTTCTTTTTTTTAATGATTTTTGTTTCACCTTGTTTTTAAAAGGGTCTCCTATAGTGCACACTGGTTTTGAATTTGCTGTTATAGCCAAGGATGGCTATGAACCGCTGGGATTAGAGGTGTGTTTCCTGTTTTCAGGCCACTCTCTAGAATGAGAAGTGGGATGTACATGGCCTGCTGGGGTCTTGGAGACCACCAGGTAGCACACACACCCCTCCCACTGTCTCTCAGATCACTTGAAGCACTTTCCTCTCTAGGTGTAGGGGTTGGGTGGTCAGCAGTCTCTGTCCAACTGAGATGGGGCCACTCATCTCAAAATCTGCTTCTGCTAGTACTGGAGAGTTAGAGATGGGGAATTAGGTCTTGTCAGCAGGTAATTACCACTGGAGAGGAGGAGGAGGAGGCTTGGATACGACAGTTTAAGCCCGTGGGGCTTCTAATTCCTAGTATCTGAGGTAAGCCAGGAAGGAAAAAGTGACCCCAGAGAGAGGGAGAGATCTAGTCAGAGGACAACAAGGACCAGAGAGAGTTCATCATGGGCAGCTAACCTGCTAACTACCTGTCTAACTGCCTAACAGAGTCAATCAGGAGGAGGCCGGGGCCTCTAATTCTTTAATATACTTTGAACAGACTTTAAATAGTATGTTAAGCTGCATAATGGGAAAGCTCAAGACAAGAAAGTGGGAAGAGCCAGCTGAGGAGAGCACAGCTTTAAAAACTAGTGCGTTGGGCTGGAGAGATGGCTCTGTTCTTCCAGAGGTCCTGAGTTCAAATCCCAGCAACCACATGGTGGCTCACAACCATCTGTAATGAGATCTGGTGCCCTCTTCTTGTGTGTCTGAAGACAGCTACAGCATATATATATATATATATATATATATATATATAGTATTAAAAAAAAAAAAACTAGTGTGTTAAACTGAGCTGAGGTGGTGCACGCTTTTAATACTAGCACCCAGGAGGGGGAGGCAGGCCGATCTAAGTTCGAGGCCGGCATGGTTTACAGAGTGAGTTCCAAGACATCCAGGGTGACATAGAGAAACCGCATGTCTCTCAACAACAACAACATAACCTAAAAGCAAATCAAAACAGAAACCAAAAGACACCATGTGTAAAGGGATGTCAGACACACGCACTTCCTTTGTTTTCTGAGACTATAACATAGGCTCATGGCAAACTCACAGTTATCTAAAGGGGAAACTCAAGGGTTCTTTGGAAAGTCATTTGGATGGTGTTTTGCTGGGGCAAACGTGTGAAGGAAGCTTTAACTGAAGCAGACCCCGGGAGAGAGGATATTCTGCTAAAGCAAGCACATGAAAGGGCACGTGAGGAAAGAGTCTTTGCTAATGATGCTCGTTTATTGGTCCACCTTACACTGCATAGCTGAGCTGCATTTGGGACTCCATAGAGAGAGATGCACCGAAACACTTCTGGTGGTGTGCTGCAGTTTCTGGCCTCTTCCAAGGACTTGGCTGGTTGGCAGAGTGATGTCAGCTGAGGTAGACACATATGAGACCCCTGGAGGACACGTGATGTTTGGAGGGTATAAATAGGACCCAATGGACAGTGACTTGCTGATAGAGCGAGCTGAGCTGTGCTTGTGGGTCTCGCATCTTCTCTAATCTCCTGCTTCACTGAGAGAGGCACAGCTGAGAACTTCTCCTGGCTTCCCTCCGGGTCCCTCCTGCTGACTCAAGCTGAGGCTGAGGCCTGGCCGTCTTAGCTAGGTCACGTCGTCACTGCTATTGCTAACCGGATTCTACCAAGCTGGACTGCTGGTGGATCTGTGAGGTGTTTACATGTGGACCGAGCTGCCGCTGCCTTCTAACCTATGAACTGAACTAACAGACAACACAGAAGGAGTTGCTTCAGAGACCCTTTCTAAACAGGTCCACTTCCACCCCACCCCTGTCCTTTCTTTTTCCTCTACCTCTGTTGGGTGTGGGCTAAAGGGAAGTTAAAACGTTTAAGAATCATTAAAAATAAGATCTGAAAAAAGAATTAGTTACAGTTATCCTCCTGCCTCAGCTTCTTGAGTGCTAGAATTACCATGATTTTAACCACATTTATTACCACAAGTTTACTTTTTAGTTTTTGTCATTTTTAAGGCACAAGCACAGCTAACTGTAATCGCTCTCATCCGTTTGTGGCCTATTTAGGGCTCCTTTCTTATTTAGGAACTTGCTGTATTTAGACCAGGCTAGCCTCTAACTCACAGAGATCTACCTGTCTCTGCCAAGTATGGAGATTAAAAGCATAGGACACTACAACCAGTGTGTTTTGAAACCATCTTATGGGGTTGGAAAAATTGCTCCTCTTCTAGAGGTCCTGAGTTCAATTCCCAGCAACCACATGGTGGCTCACAACCATCTGTAAAGGGATCTGATGTCCTTCCTCTTCTGGTGTCTGAGGACAGCTACAGCGTACTCAAATATATAAAGTAAATAAATCTTAAAAAAAAGGGGGGGGGCTGGGGATTTAGCTCAGTGGTAGAGCGCTTGCCTAGCAAGCTCAAGGCCCTGGGTTCGGTCCCCAGCTCTGTGCAGCTTTGTTTGACCTCAAACTCCCTGCATAGTTGAGAATAACTTGGAACTCCAGGTCTTCCTGTCAATATTCCCACAAATGTTGGCATCACAGGTTTATGCCACCAAGTCCGGCTCTTCTGGTTCATTCTTGATTTTTAGTTAAAGATCTATTTTTCAAATAAATAAATATGCAGGGAGGTCATAGTGGGTTACACTTATATCTCAACACTCAGGAAGCAAAAGCAGGTGGATCTCTGTGAATTCTAGGCTAACTTGGTCTACAAAACAAGAGTGTCAGCCAGGGCTACACACTAGGCTCCTGTTTCAAAAAAAAAAAATTAAAATCACTTATAATGTTTTAAGATTTAATTGTGTGTGTGTGTGTGTGTGTGTTGTGTTGAGTTGTTAATATATGCCTGAGGAGATCAGAGGAGGGTATCGGATCTCCTGGGATGTCTTGGATCTCCTGGAGTTACAGTGAGCCTCCCCTGTGGGTTCTGGGAACTGAACTCAGGTCCTCTGGGAGAGGAGCAAGCAGCCTTGAGCTCTCTCCAGCCCCTTCTGGTTAACATTTAACTAAGGCAGGTTTGAGCAACTTGAGAACTCCTTAGTGCAATGTTAGGCTCTGAGGGGTTTGAGGGTGTATGCACATGCGTATGTGTTATTTTGTTGGGTGTAGATTACATGGAGTATTTTCCTTTGTTAGTCCAGGCTGGAATTCCTCCTTCCTTAGCCTCCCATGTAGGAGAATAAACCACCATCCCGACAGCATTGAAAACTTGGGGCTTCTTCCTAGAGAAGTTTTCTTGTCTACCAATTTCCTAATTCTTGGGCTATCCCAATACTCCCATACATTTATTTTGCCTTATGAATTACCTATAATTTGGCCCATTTGAAAAAAACAAATAGTTATTGGCATTGTATTTTTATTAAATGAATATGGATTCAAATCCTGTGAAACATTTCTCAGTTTGTTCAGGTACAGACTTTAGGTCCATTAATAAGATTAGATCAAGTTGAACATAGTGGTGCATTCTTGTAATCCCAGCATTCAGGAGTCTGAGACAGGAGGATTTCTCTCAGTTTGAGGCCAGCTTGCATTACATTCAGGGTTCTGAGCTGGCCTGGGCTACCTATGGACTTGTTGTCTCAAAAGAATAAATTTACCCAGACATACTGATATACACATTTAATTCCAGCCCTCTCGGGGACCAAGGCAGTCGGATCTGTGAATTTGAGGCCATCTGATCTACACAGTGAGCTTTCAGGTGTGTCACAGATAAAGTCTCAGAAACGAACAAACAAAACCCACCTGAGGTTCACTGTGCACACCTGTCAGACCAGCATTAGGGGTTGGGGGCAAGAAAATGAGCTGGACAGCAAGGAATCACGAGTCCCTACAGCTGCATAGCCAGCTAGAGGCCAGCTGGAGGCCAGCTGGGGCGGGGCTGTATGAGACCTTGTGTCAAAAACAAAAAACAAAACAAACAACCCCACCAAACCTTTAAAAAGCCAGAGGAAAATGGGTGCAGTGGGTCCCAACACCCAGCTCTCAGGAGGAGGGGGAGTCAGGGGATCTCTGTGAATTCAAGGCTAACCTGGTCTATAAAGGGAGTTTGAGGAAGAAGCCAGGTAAAATGGCACACACTTTTAGTGCCAGCGTGGGGAAGGCAGAGACAGGTGGATCTCTGTGAGTTTGAGTCCAGCCTGGTCTACAAAGTGAGTTCCAGGACAGCCAGAGCTGTTACACAGAGAAGCTTTGTTTCAAAAAACCCCAAAACAAATTTAAAAAATCACACCAGAAAAAAGAAAAACAACCCCCCCCAAAAAAAAACCCAAAACAAAACAAAAACTTTAAAAACAATTTTAAGGCCAGTCGGAACTACATGAGACCCTGATTCAAATAAATGAAATTCACATCCTTAGCAGTATTTCATTTTTGGTATTTTATAGTCTCAGAGCACCACAGAGTTAAGATTTATTTCTTCCCATGAGGCATGTCTGGCTTCACGCTCTACAAAGCTGAAGATGACTTCGAATTTCTGATCCTCCTGCCTTTACTCCTTGGGGGCTGCGATTACGGATTCAATTCCCAGCACCCACTTGGCAATTCCCAGCCTTCTGTAACTCCAGTTCCCAAGGACTCGAACTCCTTCTGGCTCCTGTAGGCAGCAGTGTACCTGTGACGCGCAGGCTCACAGGCAGGCAAAGCATTCACGTACATACAATTAAAAGTGATAAAAACAAGACAAGGTGAAAAAAAAAAACCCTGAAAGATAGAGTAGCAGATAGTCTGTAAGATTTTAAACATCTTTGTACTATATAGAGTGCATCATCCACTTACAGAACCTTCCCGTTAACACCACTGAAATGACTAAGGCATAAATCTATGGAGGTGAAGGGAATTAAAAGTAACCAACAAGACATGTTCTTCAAGCCAGAAAGGAGTTCATAGTGGAATCTAGAGCTGGGGAGGTCAAAGGGCAAGGGCGGAACGGGACAGTGAAAGCAGACAGGTGCCCAGGAGGTGGGGGGATGCAGGAATCGCCTGTGATGGCGGCACCGTGAAGTCCTATGTTCTCCCCATGCCTGTCTGTGCTCCACGTGCATTCAGTGTCCAAGGAGACCAGAAGAGGGTGCTGGATCCCCTAGAACTGAAGTTACAGATGGTTGTTAGCAGCTAAGTGGCTGGTAGGGAATCAAATCAAATTTTTTTAAGATTTATTTATTTTATAAATGTGAGTACACTGTAGCTGTCTTCAGACACACCAGAAGAGGGCATCCGATCTCTTTACAGATGGTTGTGAGCCACCATGTGATTGCTGGGAATTGAACTCAGGACCTCTGGAAGAGCAGTCAGTGCTCTTAACCACTGAGACATCTCTCCAGCCCAGTGACCTGGAAGATATTAGAGCTCCTTCCAGCACTATCTCTAACACTAATATCTAAGGAAAACGTTCACTGGTGCCCAGATATTTACCTCACAGTGTAAAGTTATTGTTAATATTGGGAACATTTCCAATGGACATACCACAGGCACCTTTCAAAACACTAAGTTGAAGGTAGGCATGGTGGACCATGCCTGCTAACACTTGATAGAGAAGGACAGTCAGGCACTCAGGGCTACGTGGTGAATTCATTTTTTTTTTCTTTTTTTTTTCTTTTTTTTTTTTTTTTTTTTTTTTTTTTTCGGAGCTGGGGGACCGAACCCAGGGCCTTGCGCCTAGGCAAGCGCTCTACCACTGAGCTAAATCCCCAACCCCCGTAGTGAATTCAAAAAGCTAGCCTGAGCTATGTGAGATCCTGACTCAACAAAACAAAACACCCAAAACTTAACATGGCTGCCAGAATTCCAGTCATTTTAAACTTCTACCAACACCTGTTTAATTACAGATCATCTTTAGATGGTGGAAGATTTCCCTGAGAAGTGAGTATCGGTCAGCAAAACCTGGAGAGACAAAGGAAACTCACGAAGACTTCCTAGATAACTCTCATCTCCAAGGTATCACGCCCCAGCGCGTGTGGCAGGGATGTATCACGCACGGCATACTTGTGCGACTATGTTCCTAGAAATAATGGATTTGAGTTTTACTTTTGAGGACTGGAGAGGTGGCTTAATGGTTAAGAATGTGTGCCCTCTTGCATAATTCTTTTCCCAGCACCCGTGGGAGGAGGGGCTTACAACTGCTTGGAACTCCAGCTCCACGGAACCCAGTGCCCTCTCCTGGCCTCTGTGGGCAATTGCACACACTCACATACATGTAATTAAAACAAACAAAAAAGATGTGTCTTTTAAAAGTGAAACTTTTCTGAGGTAAGACTCTCTTAAATTCTAGTGTGGTATCATCTTTCTGGGGAGGGGGCGTAAACAAATGTCTGTTTACCTCAGATAGGATAGCAATCACAGACCAAAGATGTGATTCCACCCAAGTACTGTGAGTGTCTTGGGGTTAGTCATGGGATGACTCAAAGGCGGCTGTGTCACTGAAAAGCCCAGCCTTGAGTGTCTGATGACTCACAAAGCCTGTGTCCCCATACAACTTACAGGCAGTTCCAATAGTCTCTGTTCATTTCTACCTTCCCTCAGAACCCTACAGAAAGGCTTCTCCCTCAGAGGGATGGGGTGGGGGGAAGAGAGAGAGAGAAGACACAGAGAGAGTGAGAGAGAGATTGAGAGACAGACAGAGAGAGAGAGACGAAGACACACACACAGAGAGAGAGAAAGAGAGAGAGAGAGAGAGGACACACACACACACACAGAGAGAGAGAGAGAGAGAGAGAGAGAGAGAGAGAGAGAGAGAGAGAGAGAGGAAGCTCATGGCTACACACACCTTGTCTTGTGTGTCATTCAGCCTGTTGGAGCCTCTGTGGCTGGTGTGATGGCTCAGTCCCTTTGTGAGTCAGTTTCCTTGTGCTGGGCTGGGGATAATCATGGTTACGTTATTCGGTCATCTTGAGCCTTGCATGGCTTCCTCAGCAGTATACATAATCAGCTCTTAATTAGTATTTGCTGTATTGTTGAGCAGACTGTGTTTGACTTGACTTCTTTTTTCGTCTCCCCTTGTTCTTCTCACTAAGGTCCCCTACAAGATTTCTCAAGCACAGATCTTGGCAGAAGAGCTCAGCAAATCACTCTTGCTGCTGGGATCTCTCAGCAGTACTTAGCGAGGTGGTTCTGTCCTTAGACCTTTCTCCGCTCCCTTACTGGCTCCTTAGTCTTCAAATCAAGATGATGGGACTGGGAGGTCAAACTTGGCTGCCTTTCTCCAGGCTGTAGTTATGCCCTGGGTGTTCTGGTTCAATCTCTAGCTTTCTTTTGTTTTGTTTCTTTGTTGTTGTTGTTGTTTGTTGAGACAGGCTTTCTCTGTGTAGCTCTGGCTATCTTAGAACTTGACCAGACTAGCCTTGAGCACAGAGATCCCCCTCTTCTGCCTCCCACCCCTACCTCTCAGTGCTGGGACTAAAGGTGTGCTCCACCAGCAGCTGACTCAATCCCTAACCTTCAGTGCCATTCATTCTTAGGGCTGGAGAGATGGCTCAGTGGTGAGGAGCATGTACCACCCTTCCAGAGGACCCAAGTTCAGTTCCCAACACTCAGGTCAAATGGCTCTTAATTCCTGTAAACTCCAATTACCAGAGATCCAATTTCTCCTTCTGGTGCGCGCGCAGGCGCGCACACATACACACACACACACACACACACACACACACACAAATAAAAATAAGAAATAAACATTTTAAAAACGGATCTTCACGAAAGGGTAAGTCTTAAGTAAGTATGTCTCATTTCAACTTCTCTAAATACCACTCGGGCAATTACATAACTGTGCCCAGATCAGTCCACAAGAGGACCTGCTCGACAGTGTATCCAAATAGAGCTTCCAGTAGAGGATTCACTGGGTAAACTTGCCTGCGGCCCATCTTGATGACTTGAATTCCATCCTTGGTCCCCACATGGTAGAAAGAGGGAAGGGACTCTTATAGGTTGTCCTGTGACCTACGCATACCTTCCCTGGGGTGGGTTGGTGGGTGGGAAGGGGGTGACCTCAAGCCACAAATCCTGAAATTACCTTTTATCTTTCTGTCATTTACTGAGTCTAGCCCATTCCTAAGTCTGCAATCTGCACAGTGGTAGGCAGGCTCCAAGATAACCTGTAAGGAGGATCCTTGAGTGATTCCCACCACCCTTGCTGATCACGTGACCAGTCAGATTCAGGGTACCCGATAGTGTGTCACTTTCTTTTTTTTTTTTTTTAAGATTTATTCATTTATTATATATAAGTATACTGTAGCTGTCTTCAGACACACCAGAAGAGGGCATCGGATCTCTTTACAGATGGTTGTGAGCCACCATGTGGTTGCTGGGAATTGAACTCAGGACCTCTGGAAGAACAGTCAGTGCTCTTAACCGCTGAGCCGTCTCTCCAGCCCCCAGTATATCACTTTCAAGATTTAATTAGACATGACACTATCACTTCTCTCCTGGTGTTCCCTTCTTCCTCTGTCCCTTTCCTCTGGCCCACTTCTAGAGCAGTCAGGTGCTATGGCTTCAGGACACTGGGAGGCAGGCCCGTCTGTGAGAATGTAAAGGCTCCCCAAAACAGCTACCTCCAGGCCTGCTTGCTTGTTTTTTGAGACAGGGTTTCTCTGTGTAGCCCTGGCTGTTCTGGAAGACAGGACTGTAGACCAGGCTGGCCTTGAACTCAGAGAAACACTTGCCTCTGCCTCCCAAGCGCTGAGACTAGAGGTGTGTGCCCACACTACCCAGCCAGGAGCTTTCTTGAAGGCAGATCTTCCAGCTCTTTCCAGTCCTTAGATGACATAGTGACACAGTCCCAGCTCAACCTCAGGAGACCCTGGTTCAAAAATAAACAAACACAAAAGGGACATTTTTCTGGAATGTCTCCACTGGCTTGCGTATTATTCAGTCTGTGCTGACACGGCCTTATTAGCTCCCTCCAACCCTAGACAGAAAATCACAGCCTTTCTCTGGAATACTGCCTCCCACGCGCTCCGTGTCGAAGACGGCACTGTACATCCAGTTGTTTGTCTCTTGTCTATTTTATTGTGGTAGGAACTTTGTTGATGGGTCTTTGATACTACTTAGAACAATGGCTGGTCCACAGCAGCTCAGTAAATAAATTCTTATGAATTATTTAAGAGAATTCTTCTCTTTATTATTTTTTCTTTTTCTCTTTTTTTTTCTTTTCTGTTTTCTTTTTTTCTTTGGCAGGGTTTCTGTATGTAGCCTTCGCTGCCCTGAATCTAGCTGTGTAGACTAGGTTGACTGTGAACTTGTAGAGAGCTTCCTGCCTCTGGCTCCTAAATGCATGGATTAAAGGTGTTTAAGAATGTGCCTGGCCTTATTATTTTTAGACATCGTTGTTTTGTTTTTTTAGTTATTTTATTTTTAATTATATATTTGTGTGTATGTCTGTGGATTTGTGCATGTGTGAGTACCAGTTTCACAAAGTCCAAAGTAGGCCTTCAGATCCCCTGTGGTTACAGTTATGGATGGTTGGTCGTGAGCTGCTGTGAAACCTGTTGGAATATATTAACTTAGAGACCCCTAGTCTTCCACAGCTAACTAGGAATGTCCTCAGATGTTTTCTGAGGTGTAGCAGAGTTTCCTTGCCCTTCTACCACCCCACCTGCCTGCCACCCACCTGCCTGACACTCCTCTCAGTGTCTTTGAAAAAGACCTCAATCCATAGCTTCCTTTGTCCTGTTACTTTAAAACCTTAATGAAAGTGTTAGGTTAAAACACAGGAATGTGAGGGGTTGCAGAGAAGGCTCCGGTTAAAAGCACTGGCTACTCTTCCAGAGGACCCAGGTTCAATTCTCAGCACACACAAGGCAGCCCACAACCATATTAACTCCAGTTTTAGGGGATCCATTGCCCTCTTCTGTCTTCCATAGGTACTGCATATACTTGGTCCAGACATACATGTAGGCAAAATATCCATGCACATAAAATATAATAAAATTTAAAAATTAAAAAAAAAAGAATGTGGAGTGACCTGACCTTGACCTCCCTTAGTATGTTCACTAATATTTGGCTCCAGAATAAACTCTGATCTCCTTTGAGGATGGCATCATGGTTTTACATTAACAGGTGTTTCAAAGGGGATCTTAATGACTCTGTCCCTGAATCCTGAGAAAAATTGAGAAAGGCGTGTGTTCCTGGAAAAATCTCGGTTTTCATTGCAGTTTAGTCTAATTGGTAAAGAATTTCAAAAACGGACTCTGAAGGAAACTCAAGGAAAATTAGAGGTTAAGAGAAAAAACCCAGGGCAGGTGAGCCAGATGAAGGCAGAGGAGAAAGTGGGGTTTAAGTTAGGATCCAAGAACGCATATAACTGGGACTAAGGAGATGGCTTCCCTTTTGGAGAACCTGGGTTTGATTTCCGGCACCTACAAGGCCATGCCTAACCACTTAACTCCAGTTACAGGGGACCTGACGCCCTCTTCTGGCTTCTTTGGGCACTGCATGCACATACATACATGAGTAAAAATTTAAAGGAGGGAGGGAGGGAGGGGGAAAGAGCGAGAGAGCACTAGCTTGGTAGCACATGTCTTTAGTTTCATCATTCAGGAGGCAGAGGCAGGTGGATCTTCACAGCATGGGCTGCAAGGCCAGTTCCAGGTCAGCCAGGGCATCACAGAGAAACCCTCATCTTGAAAAAGAAAGAAGTCGGGGAGAAAAGGGAGGAGGAGGAGGAGGAGGAGGGGCGGAGCAGGCGGCAGCTTCAGCAGCAGAGGACTTGCAAGCAGCTGTGAAGCTGAAGGTGGGAGTGAGAGGAAACAGAGTGTCAACATGCACACTATCCCAAGAAGAGACAAAAAGGAGGAAAGGAAAAAAGTACGCCTCTGAGTTAGAACTCAGAAACATGGGGACGCTTAGCAATGGTTTGTAAGTAAGCAGCCACTTTGAAGGAGAGGCCCCTGGGTGTATATTGTCTCACTAGGCAGCATTCCTCCCATCTCCTTAGCATGGTTTTAGCTTTGAGGGCTGGCATCTTCTGGACTGGTGATTGACAGGATCAGTTGGATTAAATCTTAAGGGAGGGGACAATGGTATGTGGTGACCTAATCATTGAGGGGATCAGAACTCAGAGTCTCGTTTTTGGCTAAGAGGAAACAGCCTTCCCTTAATGGAACTCAACACACGCCTGAGATATCTTATGGTAAATGTTCAAGATGATCAAGAGGGAGGGGTCCAACTGGCCTCTGGACCCCAACCCTGCTGGTGCTCATTCAGATACCTAACTTTGGGCACATGGATGGCTCTAGTTGCTTGTGGCTACCAGAGTCCAGGTTTTGACTCTAAAACCTCCTGTTACACAAAAGGAAAAATTTCACCCTATTGCCTGTGTCCACGTCTGAACAGGTGTCTCTAGGTTTTCAACCTTTAAAAAGATTATTTGTGTTTGTATGTGTGCTCGGAAGGTGTGTGCGTTCACTTAAATGATGTACATTTTATAATTGTAACTTTGCATAGGCATCAAGTGGCAAATTCTCCCTGAAAGTTTACCCAAGGACACAGTTTTGCCTTATGGGTCAGGTTTCCAAAACCAGCGTGGGCTGGATTGACTCTCTGATCTTGAGATCTGCATGTATAGGGCATACTGTGGACCACAGGCGGTTCAAGTTTAATAGTTGTCAAAGGAGGCGACTACCCCGCTGTTCAGAGGGGAGCACATGCAGCCAGATGTAGGCGGGTCCTGCACGCAAGGCACGTTGTTTGGAGAGGGCTGGGTGTGTAATGCAAAGGAGTGAGTTATTAGAGTAGAGTAGGTTAATTATGGTGGTGCTTGCTGTTAATCCCAGCACTTGGAAGGCCAAGGCAACAGATGTGTGTGAGGTTGAGGCCAGCCTGATCTACATAGTGAGTTCAAGGGCAGCCAGGGCTACACCGAGACCCTGTCACAAAAAAACCCCAATCCAACCCAACCCAAAGCAAAATGCATTTCCATTCCTTGATTATTGAGGGATCTAAGGAGTGAAGAGGGATCTTGTTTTTTTCTTAATTTTTTTTAATCATACTTTGTGTGGGGTATGCTTGTATGCATGTGTGTTATGTGTGTGTGTGTTGCATATGTGTGCTTGCATACCTCTGTGTGTGAGTGTGTGTGTGTGGGGTGTGTGTA